>NC_069504.1:995866061-996168561 GCF_027579735.1 Bombina bombina
TGGCTTATTGTGACAACTTCCATAAAAATAGTTTATTACTATATATTTCTATATAGTGCTATTTCCATCAAGCACAGAAAAACAATATCACTTGAGCTCAACACAAAGACACTATCTATGGGCAATCTAGCCTATTGTGTATGGGATCGTTGCTAACTCTGTAAGGTGCAAGCCTGCTAGTATCTCGGGCCTGGATGTCCATTCTGTGCATGACTTGGGCTGCTGCATATTCCCCCCCCCCCAGGAAACTGAGTTAATGAGTACTGAGATATTCCTGATCATATTTATTTTATTAAGTATGAGGATATATTTACAATTATCTTGAGTTAGATAAGCTGAGTGGAAGGGAGAGCTAAAAAGCTATAAGGCTATTGTGGTCTAGGTAAACAGTTTAATACATATAGTCCAATACAATAAATCATACAGAGAACAATAAACATACGTTATAAGAATAGTGCATAGGCTAAAAAACTGCATGGATCCATGGGTATATCTAAAATCAATGGCTAGTGATACAGATGTTATCTTTTAAGAACAGTGGTATAAAATCAGTAGTTTAAAAGATTAAGAGAGTATACGACAATCATAGTGGATGTAGAAGCACAATAAACATCAAAGCATGGGAATGTGTAATACAAAGTGTTGAAAACTCAATGTGTATGAAAAAATCAATAAACATCAATGAATAAAGGTCCTGAAATAAAAAGCAATAAGTGCTAAAGTGTCCAAAAATAGATATGTGTGTCCAAATAATATCCAAAAAAATGTAAAAAAAGGTGTCCAAAAGGTTTGGCGTGTAAGTGTCCAAAAAAATGTGTATCCAAGTGTTAATATCCAACCAGTGTAATAGTTCCAAAACGTGCAATATGTTGCTGGCTCCTCTAGGAGTGTATTCGGATGATAAAAAGTGATGCCAAAAAAATCTCCAAAAAGAAATAGAAAAAATAAAAAATAGGAAAAAATGAAAAAATGAAAATGGTAAAAGCAAAAATAAAAATTTACGATAAAAAACTCTCCTGAACCTGTGAAAAGATGAAAACACAATGGTGCAATAAAGTTTGTACACTTTAAAATCAATGGAAATAAGCTCACCAGTATGTCAACACGTTTCGGCCTTACCCAGGCCTTTCTCAAGACTATAACAGACTGGAGGTACCAGCAGCGTAAAGGGGTCTCAAGACGCTGAGCATGTGGAGTGGAATGTGACATCTGTGGGGCAAAAAAGGCACATCCCCCAATGTTTTCTTGGAGGAGCACTCTGTACTTAAGATCCAGTCTTATGAATTGCCTGGTTGGCTACATTCTATAAATCACCCAGTATTAATCTGGTGTCTCAGCATTGACCTTGTCAAAGTGTATACTAGCGAAAAATCACAGGTTAATTGTTCATGATATTGCTTTTGATAGAGCATTCAGTGTAGAGATTTGTGGAGTTTTATTATCCCTCATATTTCTCGTCCCCCCCCCCCACTAGTTTTATATACAATGCTCCTTAGCTATTGTGTAACTTAGATGGCAACTTACTGAACTTAGTTAAATCTTGAAGTATTAAGTCCTCTGCTGTGGGGTATGGGGGTCCATACCCATATGGTAGAATTATGTTACACAGGATAGAATAGATCCATTCTGACATTTTATCCTTTATAGAAGCTGCAAAGTTTAATTCTGTGGTGATTTCTTAAATTTGATTTCCATTTCTATTCCAATGAATGATATTCCTTCAGGGATAAAGGATTATGCTCTCCAGTGTTTAACTGATATATTAGTCCCTTTACCATTTATATCCATTACCCACTTGAGTTTGCGAACAGCTGATCTCATGGGCTAGATCTAATTTATCGGCGATGGTAAACACCACCAATATAAGTATTACAACTAGACACATTGGTTGTGTTTTTCTTAGGACTATTGCTAGAAATTGTAAGAATTGTAGTCGTTATCTGGAAGCCTATTTTTTGTAACAACGCTATTCCACATATCCCGCCTTTTTACTAAACTGTGTTGTGCCCAGATTATGATAGTTATATTTTACTAGTTATATATTTATATAGTTATATTTATTTTGCAAAATTCTAAAAGAAGTTGTGTTTATCCATCTTAATCCCCTTTGAATATTTCTTATTTAGCTAGAATGGTTCAGATGAGTCCCTTACTTAAAAGGACATCTTATTTTGAAGTTGTCAACTTTCATAGGTGGTCAACTAAATAATTATTTTGCTCTGATACTATTTGCTTCCCTCCTTAGTAGTTATGTTTATTATTTATGAGAGGTCCAAGAGTGACCTCACTAATATAAGGAAGCTATTTTGAAATTTATCATATTATAAGTAGAAAATGTGAGGTTTAATTCATGAGTACTGCAGGTTTGTGATGTAACAGATATACAACTGTTTATTCGTACCTGTCCGCTTGATATGATTTTTTTCTTTTTTGTACTTCTATATTAGGTGCTAGATTATGAGTGGAGCACTATTTAATGCTCCTACTTAATAGGGATGGGCGAATGTGTTTATATCCGAATTCGAATGTTAGAACGAATGTTATTGTAGAAATTCGATTTACATAATAGAATGTTGATAAGAACGAATATTCTTAAAAATTCGATTTTCGAATGTTATTTACAGTTTTCGAATGTCACATTCAAATTCAAATGTCACATTTGAATTCGAATGTCACATTCGAATTTGAATGTTACATTCGAATATCACATTCGAATTCGAATGTCACATTCAAATTCAAATGTTACATTCGAATATCACATTCAAATTTGAATATTACATTAATAAAACACAATTGTAGACTAGAAACACTATTTTGAATGTCACATTCGAATCGAATATCACATTCGAATCGAATATCACATTCGAATCGAATGTCACATTCGAATTCGAATATTACATTTATAAAACACAGTATTAGACGAGAAATACTATTTCAAATTCAAATGTGACATTCAAATTCGAATGTAGCATTCGAATTCGAATGTAGCATTCAAATTCGAATATTACATTTATTAAACACATTTGTAGACTAGAATTACTATTTCAAATTTGAATGTCACATTCGAATTCGAATGTCACATTCGAATTCGAATGTCACATTCGAATTTGAATATTACATTTCAAAATGGAATGAATACATAGCTAAACATTCTATTATTCGAATTAATATTTTCAAATTTTATTGAAAAATCCCAAAAATGAAAATTTGAAAATAGAATGTTAGAATGTTATATAAACATTCAAAATTCAATTCGAACGAACGAATGTATCAAAATTCGTTTTAAATTTCGAATTTTTAGAAACATTGGCCATCCCTACTACTCAAGCGATAACATCACTGGACAGAGTTTTTTGTCGGGTTGTGCTTGTATTATGAGATGAAAGTAAAAAGTTAGCTTGTGATCGAAAAGCCGATCCCTGAGAAAAGTGTAATTTATAATGGGCCAGATTACGAGTGGAACACAAAACAGTGTATATATTAACAGTGATAACACAGTCCCCATAGACTGCAAGGTAAAGGCACATTTCAGTGACATTTTTTCTCTAACACCCCACACCCATTCACTTTAACCCCTTGTAACTGCTTTGTGTAGTTATTTTAATGTTAAAAAAAAAGATGGTCATATTTTTATTTTTAAAAAGGTCTGACCTCTGGTTCATTTTCCTAGCAAAAATTGCTACTGCAAGCTTGTTGTAGCATTAACCAGCCACTCGTAATGCCTGGTTATTTAATGTGTTAACTGACAACTTTGCCTATTTACGGGCACACGTTAAATTAGAGTTCCACTTGTAATCTAGCCCAATATCATAACAGTTTTAATGTATTCTCCCATAGACTTTAATGGAGTCTGAAAACTGCAAAAAATCAAACAAACTAATATCCATACTCGTGCGCTAACCTGACTACGTATATTTAAAAGCGCTAAACCAACATGAAAAATTAATATTTCCCATTCCAATGTTCTTCACAAAGCAGAATATGTTCGATTTACTCTTAAATAAATATTTCTATATATAAATATCTGAAGATTTTTTTGGTAAACTATATATCTATACCTTTATATAAACTGTATATATACAGTATATATATATATATAAATATATATATTCCAATTTGTATTCAACTCCGCACTCACTGGACTTATAAACAAAGTGTTCTTTATTCAAGTGACGCTTTGGAGCTCACTAGCCTCTTTATTTATAGGTATAGATATATACAGATATATATAGGAATATCTATTTAGAAATATTTAGAACATATTCGCCTAAGTGAAGAACATTGAAAAGTGAAATATTTACAGTACATGCGCTTTATTAAATATTAATATTGAATAATATTATTTTACTTCTTCTATTGACTGCAAACGGCTCCAATGCACTTGTCTGTAAATACATATATACACATATAAATACATAAATACACATATAAACATATATATATATATATATATATATATATATACATACAACAGCGAATGAAGAGCACTCTCACTTCGAATCCAACTGCCAGGGTGCAAACAGCAAACAAATAGCAATAAACCATGGATTAGACTTGCTGGTCTTTTGAAAAAAAAAAAACGTGCCTTTAATGTAACGTTTAGGGGACCGTCCCCGAAACGTTACATTAAAGGCACATTTTTTTCAAAAGACCAGCGAGTGCAATCCATGATTTATTGCTATATATATATATATATATATATATAATATATATATATATATATACAGTATATATATATACAGTATATATATATATAGTATATATATATATATATATATATATATATACTGTATATATACATACATACAGATACATATTTAGACATGTATATGTATGTATCTCTATGTTAAAGCCCTTTGCAGCCTTTTTATTTTAACACCTGAGACCTCTTATCTTTAAACCCTTATAACTTTTTAATGCAATTTTACTTTTTAATATTTTTTTTATCAGAAAGCGTTATTATGATTGTACTTTTATTTTTGATGTATTTTGTGCCACTTTTTAGTCTCACATAGTTAACCAGAGCTCTGAAGCCTCGCTAACCAGATGCGCATTAAATTCAATTGCGCTCAAGCAAATGTGGTTACTTTCAACTCATAATATGCGCAAAGAAAAATGTTTAATAAGAATTTTATTTCTCATCCAGAGTGTAGTGTTGTGCATTCTATGGGAAGGAAGTGGGCAGCAGAGATTTTATTGCTTTTGTTAACAATGACTATAATAGTTAAATAGTGGCTGGGATATTTCTAGCAAAAAAAATGCAATTATATGGCCAACCTGTTTTAAAGGAACTGTTCTCATTATCATTCAGTAAAAAGTCAATAACCTGCATGGAACTCCATCAATAGGACAATACAATGCAGAGACGTACTCAGCAGTCATATGTGCAAAAGGTTATCTACTAGACAGCACTTTGTTAATTAAACCAGCTTGCAATCCATTGCATATCATGAACTCTGATGGTTAAAAAACCAATTGCCAACAAATGCAATCAAGTGATCATTCAAATTTCATTGTTATGAGTTTCCTAGTCTGCAAGTATCTGTAATAGAAAACAGACTATTTGACTAGAGCAAAAAACTGTGCCCCTGGATACAGCTCTGTAAAAATCAGTCTTATTTCACAAAAGTCTGAAATTAAAAAAAAAAAGAGATATAGGTAAAACACAAGCAATAAAAATGTGTTAGACTGGAAGTGTCAGCAGTTCTACTCCAGCGAACACAAGAGGCAGCTGTGAACATTTCCCACCCACTAACAGCTCCATTAGGAATGTCCTATGTTTTCATACATTCTGTGCTAGAGTGAATCATTAGTTACTGTATAATGATTTTATCCTAACACAGCGATGACGCACATTACAGTACGAAATGTATATATATCATTTTTTTTTAGTAGAATGCATTTTTTATGCTGATATTTTATGCAGAAGGACAAATAAAGAGGAAACAAATCAAATGCAGTATTTCAATAGCAAGTATTAGCTCTTTCTCTAACGCGCCTACTAATGAGCAGCAAGGGTATTAAAAAACTATTTAATTTTGTGTAATTTTAATAAAAAAAGGGGCTTTCAGCCAATCATTTGCTGCACTGTCTGTGGTTGGCATTGTCATGCAGCATTGCGGTAGCTGTAATATTTAAATTTGGCAAAATTGGCTGGATTTAAGATCCGGTAATTGCTTACTCTCTTAAGGAGAATGTTTTACATTACACACAACCATTAAACATTATTTTACACCACCTTATAACAAATATGTATTAGATTGGATGGCAAATTGACCCTTAACCACTTTCATACATGCTTTTATTTTAATTTTAAGTTTAAAAAAGTTAACAAGAGAACAAAGAAAAATTGAATAAATGGAGTAAATTAGAAAGTTGCTTAAAAGGACATTATTCACTCATTTTTGCTTTGCATAAATGTTTTGTAGATGATCTATTTATATAGCCCATTAAGTCGTTGTTTTTTTTTTTAAAATGTTTAGTTTTGCTTATTTTTTAATAACATTGCTCTGATTTCAGACTCCTAACCAAGCCCCGAACTTTTAGGAGAATACCGTCAGCTACCTACTCCCGCTTGCTCCTGTTTGTGTAAAGGGTCTTTTCATATACAAAAGAAGAGGGAGGGGGGAGTGCCCCTTTAAAATTGCATTCTCTATCTGAATCATTAAAGAAAAAAATTGGAATTAGTATCCCTTTAAGGCGCTAAGCCCATACTAAGTGCTGGACACCGGCAGGCACTGTAAGTAGCATATTTGAAGGAATCAGACCTGGAATGGTATGGGGTTTATCATGATACAGTAGAAAAATGTATCAAATTTAGCTACTAAAATCCCCATAAAGATGAATGGTAATTTAGAGAATTTTTTCTAAAGGATTTTGATCAACCCCTTAATTTGGTAGTGCAAGCCAGGAAGGGGTAGGTGCATCAAATTTAATTAGTTTACTGAATTCTCTACAACATTGTAGTGACAGAATCCTATGGTTGCTCTTCAATGTTGCTGTAGAAATGTTTCTAACTACATTAGGAGTTGTAAACGTTAGTGTTTTAAGATGTTTAGGTCTTTAAGGGATATGAAACCCCACATTTTTGTTTGTAATTTAGACAGACCATTGATTAGATACCTAGGTAGGCATCTGGAGCACTATATGGCAGGAAATAGTGTTACCATCTAATGCTCTTGAAAATAGATAACATTCTTGCAAAACTGCCGCAATATAATGCTCCAGAAATGGGCCATCTCCTAAACTTATATCCCTGCTTTCAACATAAAATACTAACGGCTAGATTTAGAGTTTTGTCGGTAAGGACCCGCGTAGCTAATGCTGGCTTTTTTCTGGCCGCACCATAAAAACAGAATTTATGCTTACCTGATAAATTACTTTCTCCAACGGTGTGTCCGGTCCACAGCGTCATCCTTACTTGTGGGATATTCTCTTCCCCAACAGGAAATGGCAAAGAGTCCCAGCAAAGCTGGTCACATGATCCCTCCTAGGCTCCGCCCACCCCAGTCATTCGACCGACGGACAGGAGGAAATATATACAGGAGAAACCATATGATACCGTGGTGACTGTAGTTAGAGAAAATAATTCATCAGACCTGATTAAAAAAACCAGGGCGGGCCGTGGACCGGACACACCATTGGAGAAAGTAATTTATCAGGTAAGCATAAATTCTGTTTTCTCCAACATTGGTGTGTCCGGTCCACGGCGTCATCCTTACTTGTGGGAACCAATACCAAAGCTTTAGGACACGGATGAAGGGAGGGAGCAAATCAGGACACCTAAACGGAAGGAACCACAGCTTGCAAAACCTTTCTCCCAAAAATAGCCTCCGAAGAAGCAAAAATATCAAATTTGTAAAATTTGGCAAAAGTGTGCAGTGAAGACCAAGTCGCTGCCTTACATATCTGGTCAACAGAAGCCTCGTTCTTGAAGGCCCATGTGGAAGCCACAGCCCTAGTGGAGTGAGCTGTGATTCTCTCGGGAGGCTGCCGTCCGGCAGTCTCATAAGCCAATCGGATAATGCTTTTAAGCCAAAAGAAAAGAGAGGTAGAAGTCGCTTTTTGACCTCTCCTTTTACCAGAATAAACAACAAACAAGGAAGATGTTTGTCTGAAATCCTTAGTAGCCTCTAAATAGAATTTTAGAGCACGGACTACGTCTAAATTGTGTAACAAACGTTCCTTCTTTGAAACTGGATTCGGACACAAAGAAGGTACAACTATCTCCTGGTTAATATTTTTGTTAGAAACAACTTTAGGAAGAAAACCAGGCTTAGTACGCAAAACCACCTTATCTGCATGGAACACCAGATAGGGCGGAGAACACTGCAGAGCAGATAACTCTGAAACTCTTCTAGCAGAATAAATTGCAACTAAAAACAAAACTTTCCAAGATAGTAACTTAATATCTATGGAATGTAAAGGTTCAAACGGAACCCCTTGAAGAACTGAAAGAACTAGATTTAGACTCCAGGGAGGAGTCAAAGGTCTGTAAACAGGCTTGATCCTAACCAGAGCCTGAACAAATGCTTGAACATCTGGCATGGCTGCCAGTCTTTTGTGAAGTAAAACAGATAAAGCAGAGATCTGTCCCTTTAGAGAACTTGCAGATAATCCTTTCTCCAAACCTTCTTGTAGAAAGGATAGAATCTTAGGAATTTTTATCTTGTTCCATGGAAATCCTTTGGATTCACACCAACAGATATATTTTTTCCATATTTTATGGTAAATTTTTCTAGTTACAGGCTTCCTAGCCTGAATCAGAGTATCTATTACAGAATCTGAAAACCCACGCTTTGATAAAATCAAGCGTTCAATCTCCAAGCCGTCAGTTGGAGGGAAACCAGATTCGGATGTTCGAATGGACCCTGAACAAGAAGGTCCTGTCTCAAATGTAGCTTCCATGGTGGAGCCGATGACATATTCACCAGGTCTGCATACCAAGTCCTGCGTGGCCACGCAGGAGCTATCAAGATCACAGAGGCCCTCTCCTGATTGATCCTGGCTACCAGCCTGGGAATGAGAGGAAACGGTGGGAATACATAAGCTAGGTTGAAGGTCCAAGGTGCTACTAGTGCATCTACTAGAGTCGCCTTGGGATCCCTGGATCTGGACCCGTAGCAAGGAACCTTGAAGTTCTGACGAGACGCCATCAGATCCATGTCTGGAATGCCCCACAATTGAGTTATTTGGGCAAAGATTTCCGGATGGAGTTCCCACTCCCCCGGATGGAATGTCTGACGACTCAGAAAATCCGCTTCCCAATTTTCCACTCCTGGGATGTGGATCGCAGACAAGTGGCAGGAGTGATCCTCCGCCCATTGAATTATCTTGGTCACTTCTTTCATCGCCAGGGAACTCCTTGTTCCCCCCTGATGATTGATATATGCAACGGTCGTCATGTTGTCTGATTGAAACCTTATGAATTTGGCCTTTGCTAGTTGAGGCCAAGCTCTGAGAGCATTGAATATCGCTCTCAGTTCCATAATGTTTATCGGGAGAAGAGACTCTTCCCGAGACCATAGACCCTGAGCTTTCAGGGATTCCCAGACCGCGCCCCAGCCCACTAGACTGGTGTCGGTCGTGACAATGACCCACTCTGGTCTGCGGAAGCTCATTCCCTGTGACAGATTGTCCAGGGTCAGCCACCAACGGAGTGAATCTCTGGTCTTTTGATCTACTTGAATCATCAGAGACAAGTCTGTATAATCCCCATTCCACTGTCTGAGCATGCACAGTTGTAATGGTCTTAGATGAATTCGTGCAAAAGGAACTATGTCCATTGTTGCAACCATCAATCCTATTACTTCCATGCACTGCGCTATGGAAGGACGAGGAACAGAATGAAGTACTTGACAAGAGCTTAGAAGTTTTGATTTTCTGACCTCTGTCAGAAAAATCCTAATTTCTAAGGAATCTATTATTGTTCCCAAGAAGGGAACTCTTGTAGACGGGGACAGAGAACTTTTTTCTTTGTTCACCTTCCATCCGTGAGATCTGAGAAAGGCTAGGACGATGTCCGTATGAGCCTTTGCTTTTGACAGGGACGACGCTTGAATTAGGATGTCGTCCAAGTAAGGTACTACTGCAATGCCCCTTGGTCTTAGAACCGCTAGAAGGAACCCTAGTACCTTTGTGAAAATCCTTGGAGCAGTGGCTAATCCGAATGGAAGTGCCACAAACTGGTAATGCTTGTCCAGAAAAGTGAACCTTAGAAACTGATGATGTTCCTTGTGGATAGGAATATGTAGGTACGCATCCTTTAAATCCACGGTAGTCATAAATTGACTTTCCTGGATGGTGGGTAGGATCGTTCGAATAGTTTCCATTTTGAACGATGGTACCCTGAGAAATTTGTTTAGGATCTTCAGATCCAAAATTGGTCTGAATGTTCCCTCTTTTTTGGGAACTATGAACAGATTGGAATAAAATCCCATTCCTTGTTCTCTTATTGGAACTGGATGTATCACTCCCATCTTTAACAGGTCTTCTACACAATGTAAGAATGCCTGTCTCTTTATTTGGTTTGAAGATAAGTGAGACCTGTGGAACCTTCCCCTTGGGGGTAGTTCCTTGAATTCCAGGAGATAACCTTGAGAAACTATTTCTAGCGCCCAAGGATCCTGAACATCTCTTGCCCAAGCCTGAGCAAAGAGAGAGAGTCTGCCCCCCACTAGATCCGGTCCCGGATCGTGGGCTATCCCTTCATGCTGTTTTGGTAGCAGTGGTAGGCTTCTTGGCCTGCTTACCCTTGTTCCAGCCTTGCATTGGTTTCCAGGCTGGTTTGGGTTGTGAAGTATTACCCTCTTGCTTAGAGGATGCAGAATTAGAGGCTGGTCCGTTTCTGCGAAAGGGACGAAAATTAGGCTTATTTTTAGCCTTAAAAGACCTATCCTGTGGGAGGGTGTGGCCCTTTCCCCCAGTGATGTCTGAAATAATCTCTTTCAAATCTGGTCCAAATAATGTTTTACCTTTGAAAGGAATGTTAAGCAATTTTGTCTTGGAAGACACATCCGCTGACCAAGACTTTAGCCAAAGCGCTCTGCGCGCCACGATAGCAAACCATGAATTTTTCGCCGCTAATCTAGCTAATTGCAAAGCGGCGTCCAAAACAAAAGAGTTAGCCAATTTTAGTGCTTGAACTCTGTCCATAACCTCCTCATACGAAGATTCTTTACTGAGCGACTTTTCTAGTTCCTCGAACCAGAAACACGCTGCCGTAGTGACAGGAACAATGCATGAAATTGGTTGTAGAAGGTAACCTTGCTGTACAAAAATCTTTTTAAGCAAACCCTCTAATTTTTTATCCATAGGATCTTTGAAAGCACAACTATCTTCGATAGGAATAGTAGTGCGTTTGTTTAAAGTAGAAACCGCCCCCTCGACCTTGGGGACTGTCTGCCATAAGTCCTTTCTGGGGTCGACTATAGGAAATAATTTCTTAAATATAGGGGGGGGGGGGGAACAAAAGGTATGCCGGGCTTTTCCCACTCTTTATTTACTATGTCCGCCACCCGCTTGGGTATAGGAAAAGCGTCGGGGGGCACCGGAACCTCTAGGAACTTGTCCATCTTACATAATTTCTCTGGAATGACCAAATTGTCACAATCATCCAGAGTAGATAACACCTCCTTAAGCAGTGCGCGGAGATGTTCTAATTTAAATTTAAATGTCACAACATCAGGTTCAGCTTGATGAGAAATTTTTCCTGAATCTGAGATTTCTCCATCAGACAAAACCTCCCTCATGGCCCCTTGAGATTGGTGTGAGGGTATGTCAGAACAGTTATCATCAGCGCCCTCTTGCTCTTCAGTGTTTAAAACAGAGCAATCGTGCTTTCTCTGATAAGTAGGCATTTTGGATAAAAGATTTGCTATGGAGTTATCCATTACAGCCGTTAATTGTTGCATGGTAATAAGTATTGGCGCACTAGATGTACTAGGGGCCTCCTGTGTGGGCAAAACTGGTGTAGACACAGTAGGGGATGATGTAGTATAATGTTTACTCCCCTCATTTGAGGAATCATCTTGGGCAATATCATTATCTGTGGCATTACTGTCCTTACTTTGTTTGGACACTATGGCACAATTATCACATAAATTTAAATGGGGAGACACATTGGCTTTCATACATATAGAACATAGCTTATCTGATGGTACAGACATGTTAAACAGGCTTAAACTTGTCAACAAAGCACAAAAAACGTTTTAAAATAAAACCGTTACTGTCACTTTAAATTTCAAACTGAAAACACTTTATTACTGAATATGTGAAAAAGTATGAAGGAATTGTTCAAAAATTACCAAAATTTCACCACAGTGTCTTAAAGCATTAAAAGTATTGCACACCAAATTTCAGAGCTTTAACCCTTAAAATAACGGAACCGGAGCCGTTTTTAAATTTAACCCCTATACAGTCCCAGCTATATGCTTTGCTGAGACCCAACCAAGCCCAGAGGGGAATACGATACCAAATGACGCCTTCTAGAAGCTTTTTTAGTGATTCTTAGATCCTCACACATGCATCTGCATGCCTTGCTCTCCAAAAACAACTGCGCAGTAATGGCGCGAAAATGAGGCTCAGTCTATAACTAGAAAGTCCCCCAGACTAAAAAAGGTGTCCAACACAGTGCCTGCCGTTTTTTAAACGTTCCCCAAGATTATAATGCCAATTATTAGCTAGAATCTGCATAATATGCCCCAATAAAGCAATCGTTTTAGCCCATAAAAATGTCTACCAGTTTTTAAGCCCTTTTTTAAGCCCTTTATTCTTTTATGTTTGACTAAGAAAATGGCTTACCGGTCCCCATGAGGGGAAATGACAGCCTTCTAGCATTACATGGTCTTGTTAGAAATATGGCTAGTCATACCTTAAGCAGAAAAGTCTGCTAACTGTTTCCCCCAACTGAAGTTACTTCATCTCAACAGTCCTGTGTGGAAACAGCAATCGATTTTAGTTACTGTCTGCTAAAATCATCTTCCTCTTACAAACAGAAATCTTCATCCTTTTCTGTTTCAGAGTAAATAGTACATACCAGCACTATTTTAAAATAACAAACACTTGATAGAAGAATAAAAACTACATTTAAACACCAAAAAACTCTTAACCATCTCCGTGGAGATGTTGCCTGTGCAACGGCAAAGAGAATGACTGGGGTGGGCGGAGCCTAGGAGGGATCATGTGACCAGCTTTGCTGGGACTCTTTGCCATTTCCTGTTGGGGAAGAGAATATCCCACAAGTAAGGATGACGCCGTGGACCGGACACACCAATGTTGGAGAAAATAACTCTGGTATTGAGAGTCCACATAAAGGCTGCGTTAGGCTCCAAAAAAGGAGCGTAGAGCATATTTAACGCAGCTTCAACTCTCAATACCAGAGTTGCTTACGGACGCGGCCAGCCTCCAAAACGTGCTCGTGCACGATTCCCCCATAGGAAACAATGGGGCTGTTTGAGCTGAAAAAAAACCTAACACCTGCAAAAAAGCCGCGTTCAGCTCCTAACGCAGCCCCATTGTTTGCTATCGGGAAACACTTCCTACGTCTGTACCTAACACCCTAACATGTACCCCGAGTCTAAACACCCCTAGCCTTACACTTATTAACCCCTAATCTGCCGCCCCCGCTATCGCTGACCCCTGCATATTATTTTTAACCCCTAATCTGCCGCTCATAAACCGCCGCTACTTACATTATCCTTATGTACCCCTAATCTGCTGCCCCTAACACCGCCGACCCCTATATTATATTTATTAACCCCTAATCTGCCCCCCACAACGTCGCCTCCACCTGCCTACACTTATTAACCCCTAATCTGCCGAGCGGACCGCACCGCTATCATAATAAAGTTATTAACCCCTAATCCGCCTCACTTACCCTATAATAAATAGTATTAACCCCTAATCTGCCCTCCCTAACATCGCCGACACCTAACTTCAATTATTAACCCCTAATCTGCCGACTGGAGCTCACCGCTATTCTAATAAATGTATTAACCCCTAAAGCTAAGTCTAACCCTAACACTAACACCCCCCTAACTTAAATATAATTTAAATCTAAATCTAAATTATTCCTATTTAAAGCTAAATACTTACCTGTAAAATAAATCCTAATATAGCTACAATATAATATTTTAGGATTAATATTTATTTTACAGGTAACTTTGTATTTATTTTAACCAGGTACAATAGCTATTAAATAGTTAAGAACTATTTAATAGCTAAAATAGTTAAAATAATTACAAAATTACCTGTAAAATAAATCCTAACCTAAGTTACAATTAAACCTAACACTATACTATCATTAAATTAATTAAATAAAATACCTACAATTACCTACAATTAAACCTAACACTACACTATCAATACATTAATTAAATTCAATACCTACAAATAACTACAATGAAATAAACTAACTAAAGTACAAAAAATAAAAAAGAACTAAGTTACAAAAAATAAAAAAATATTTACAAACATAAGAAAAATATTACAATAATTTTAAACTAATTACACCTACTCTAAGCCCCCGAATAAAATAACAAAGACCCCCAAAATAAAAAATGCCCTACCCTATTCTAAATTACTAAAGTTCAAAGCTCTTTTACCTTACCAGCCCTGTAAAAAAAACCCACATACAATACCCCCCCCCAACATTACAACCCACCACCCACATACCCCTAATCTAACCCAAACCCCCCTTAAATAAACCTAACACTAAGCCCCTGAAGATCATCCTACCTTGTCTTCACCTCACCGGGTATCACCGATCGGTCCTGGCTCCAAAATCTTCATCCAACCCAAGCGGGGGCTGGCGATCCATCATCCGGTGGCTGAATCAAGTTCAATCCGATTGGCTGATCCAATCAGCCAATCAGATTGAGCTCACATTCTATTGGCTGATCGGAACAGCCAATAGATTGCAAGCTCAATCTGATTGGCTGATTGGATCAGCCAATCGGATTGAACTTGATTCTGATTGGCTGATTCCATCAGCCAATCAGAATATTCCTACCTTAATTCCGATTGGCTGATAGAATCCTATCAGCCAATCGGAATTCGAGGGACGCCATCTTGGATGACGTCCCTTAAAGGAACCGTCATTCTTCAGTTGGACATCGCCGGATGAAGATGGGTCCGCGGTGGAGGTCTTCAGGATGGAGCCGGTCCTCATCGGATGAAGATAGAAGATGCCGCTTGGAAGATGATGGTTGCCGGTCCGGATCTACTCTTCTTCCCGGATAGGATGAAGACTTTGGAGCCTCTTCTGGACCTCTTCAGCCACCGGATGATGGATCGCCAGCCCCCGCTTGGGTTGGATGAAGATTTTGGAGCCAGGACCGATCGGTGATACCCGGTGAGGTGAAGACAAGGTAGGATGATCTTCAGGGGCTTAGTGGTAGGTTTATTTAAGGGGGGTTTGGGTTAGATTAGGGGTATGTGGGTGGTGGGTTGTAATGTTGGGGGGGTATTGTATGTTTTTTTTTACAGGCAAAAGAGCTGAACTTCTTGGGGCATGCCCCGCAAAGGGCCCTGTTCAGGGCTGGTAAGGTAAAAGAGCTTTGAACTTTAGTAATTTAGAATAGGGTAGGGCATTTTGTTATTTTGGGGGTCTTTGTTATTTTATTAGGGGGCTTAGAGTAGGTGTAATTAGTTTAAAATTGTTGTAATATTTTTCTTATGTTTGTAAATATTTTTTTATTTTTTGTATCTTAGTTCTTTTTTATTTTTTGTACTTTAGTTAGTTTATTTCATTGTAGTTATTTGTAGGTATTGTATTTAATTAATGTATTGATAGTGTAGTGTTAGGTTTAATTGTAGGTAATTGTAGGTATTTTATTTAATTAATTTAATGATAGTATAGTGTTAGGTTTAATTGTAACTTAGGTTAGGATTTATTTTACAGGTAATTTTGTAATTATTTTAACTATTCTAGCTATTAAATAGTTCTTAACTATTTAATAGCTATTGTACCTGGTTAAAATAAATACAAAGTTACCTGTAAAATAAATATTAATCCTAAAATAGCTATAATATAATTATAATTTATATTGTAGCTATATTAGGATTTATTTTACAGGTAAGTATTTAGCTTTAAATAGGAATAATTTATTTAATAAGAGTTAATTAAGTTCGTTAGATTTAAATTATATTTAAGTTAGGGGGGTGTTAGTGTTAGGGTTAGACTTAGCTTTAGGGGTTAATACATTTATTAGAATAGCGGTGAGCTCCGGTCGGCAGATTAGGGGTTAATAATTGAAGTTAGGTGTTGGCGATGTTAGGGAGGGCAGATTAGGGGTTAATACTATTTATTATAGGGTTAGTGAGGCGGATTAGGGGTTAATAACTTTATTATAGTAGCGGTGCGGTCCGCTCGGCAGATTAGGGGTTAATAAGTGTAGGCAGGTGGAGGCGACGTTGAGGGGGGCAGATTAGGGGTTAATAAATATAATATAGGGTTCAGCGGTGTTAGGGGCAGCAGATTAGGGGTACATAAGGATAATTTAAGTAGCGGCGCTTTGAGGTCGGCAGATTAGGGGTTAATTATTGTAGGTAGCTGGCTGCGACGTTGTGAGGGGCAGGTTAGGGGTTAATAAATATAATATTGGGGTCGGCGGTGTTAGGGGCAGCAGATTAGGGGTACATAAGGATAACGTAGGTGGCGGTCGGCAGATTAGGGGTTAAAAAAATTTAATCGAGTGGCGGCGATGTGGGGGGGCCTCGGTTTAGGGGTACATAGGTAGTTTATGGGTGTTAGTGTACTTTAGAGCAGTGATTTTCAACATTTTTTTTGCTGTGGCACACTTTTTTACATTAAAAAATCCTGCGGCACACCACCATCCCAAAATTTTACAAAATCACACATAGTAGCCTAATACAGCATATATTATACATCATAATGATTGTCTGTGAATGAATGTCAATTTGTCATGGTTGTAAATGATGCCTGCCTGTCTGCCTGATGAGCCTGTCACATCAAAACAAGCAAAATTTTAAAAATATGTCACACTGTTCTCAGTCTGCCGCGGCACACCTGAGGATCTCTCACGGCACACTAGTGTGCCGCGGCACACTGGTTGAAAAACACTGCTTTAGAGTACAGTAGTTAAGAGCTTTATGAACCGGCGTTAGCCCAGAAAGCTCTTAACTACTGACTTTTTTCTGCGGCTGGAGTTTTGTTGTTAGAGCTCTAACGCTCACTTCAGACACTACTCTAAATACCGGAGTTAGAAAGATCCCATTGAAAAGATAGGATACGCAATTGACGTAAGGGGATCTGCGGTATGGAAAAGTCGTGGCTGAAAAGTGAGCGTTAGACCCTTTTTTGAGTGACTCCAAATACCGGAGGTAGCCTAAAACCAGCGTTAGGAGCCTCTAACGCTGGTTTTCACGGCTACCGCCAAACTCCAAATCTAGGCCTAAGAGAATGAAGAACAAATTGATAGAAAATTAGAAAGTTGTTTATAATCACAAGTTCTATCTGAATTATGAAAGAAAAAATTTGGCAAGTGAAATAATTACATGCGTTAACAATTGAGCATGTAATTTTCTAACTATAATAGCCCTTTAATGACCCCTTATGATGCAATGTGAAACATTCTGAATATTTAATCTAAAAACAAAATATACAAATGGATCAAGTCTTAAAAAAAAACAAAAAAACGTGAATTATTGCAAATTATATTTTGATGTATATGTAACATTAAAGAGATAGGCTATTGGAAAATTATTATTAATTAAAATATATATATATATAAACTCTTTATTACCCATTTCCCAGTTTTATGTAACCAAAAGACGTATAAATGTGTTTGCGTGTATTTGTATGTATATATGTGTGTGTAGGCATGTGTGTGTACATGTGTATCAGCACAAGTACCCACACATACACATGTACACACATATACTGTATACATAAGTACATATGTGTGTATATATATATATTTATATAAATGTATATACTGTATATATGTATGTATATATATATATATATATATTTATATCTGTTAGGTAAAGAAAATAAAAAGCACAGAAAAGTGACCTACATAGGGCGAGATTACATATGCGGGATTGCCCGCAAAAGCCGGTGTCGTCAATTAAGTGCAGCGCGTATATTTTACATTTCACCCATTGTTTTTACTCACATAAACATAGAACTGGCGTCGCAAGTCGGTATCACATGTTCAGCGCAAGGACTTACCCGTCGAAAATGTAGAAATGTTGCTCCATTGTCACCTCCCCACACATAGGCAGTTGCAGCAATCCTTGTGCTGAGTATATGAGCACCGTAACTCCATGTAAGCCTTAACAAACGCATGTGCAATATGTACCTCTCAACCGCAATCCCCCGCCGCAATAACTAATAAAATGTATTAACCCCTAATCCGCCAACCCCCACATCACATCACCCATCCAAAAGGCAATGTATCTAATTACACTATTAAGCCCTAATCCACCAAACCCTCACAACGCAATCTACCTATTAACACTTTAAACCCCTAAACCACCAACCCCCACAACACAAACTACCTAATTAACCTATTAACCCCTAAACCGCCAACATCCCACAACGCAAAGTATCAATCTAATCACTAAGCCCCCTAACCTAACACCCCCTTAATTAACCCCAATTAACTACAACTACATAAAAATAAAAATCCTATCTTTACATGAAAAAAACCCAACCTAAATTTACATAAAAAAACTAAGATCAAATAATAAAAAAATCTAATATTACAGAAAATAAAAAAAATCTTAGATTACAGAAAAAAATAAACAAAATTATCAAAAATAAAAACATTAAACCTAATCTAATACTCCTATAAAAACAAAAAATCCAACCCAAAATAATAAAACACTAAACTACCAATAGCCCTTAAAAGCCATTGCCCTAAGTTTAACCGCTCTTTTACATAAAAAAAAAATACAAATTAACCCCTAACAGTAAAACCCCCCACCCACCCAACCCCCCAAAATTAAAAAAGACCAAACTCTAAAAAAAATCTAATCTACCCATTGCCCCTAAAAGGACATTTTTGTATGGGCATTGCCCTTAAAAGGGCAATCAGCTCTTTAGTGCCCATTAAAAAAAAAGCAATCCCTAATCAGCCAATAGGATTTAAGTAGCTCTCAAATAGGAATGCAAGGAACACCCATAAAGAGGACCCTCCACGTCGGCGGTCTGCACCGCCGCCATTCCTGCTCCGAGCCACAGGGATGAAGAAAGAAGATGGTCACGTGCTGGAGGAAGATAGAGCCGTCTGCAAGAAGACCTTCACCGCTGGACTTCAGGAATAGTGAGTACCTATGTTGGGGTTAGTGTTAGGTTTTTTTTGTTTATGTTTTTTTAAAGATTAGGGCTTGCTTTTTTTTAATGGGCACTAAAGAGCTGATTGCCCTTTTAGAGACAATGTCCATACAAATGTCCCTTTAGGGGTAATGGGTAATTTAGATTTTTTTAGAGTTAGGTCTTTTTTATTTTGGGAGGTTGGGGGTTTTACTGTTTGTGGTTAATTTGTATTTTTTTATGTAAAAGAGCTGATATCTTTATGACAATGCCCTATAAAAGACCCTTTTAAGGGCTATTGGTAGCTCAGTGTTAGTTTAGGAGGTGTTTTTATTTTGGGGTGGCTTTTTTATTTTGGATAATTTAGTTTATTTTTTCTGTAAATTAATATTAGACAATTTTTTTCATGTGCGCTTAGTTTTTTTTACTATAATGTTAGGATTTTTTATTTTAATGTTAGGATTTTTTTATTTTGGTATTTTTTTTTTTTTTAAAGAGATAGTCTTTTTTATTTTATGTAATTGGGGTTAACCTAAATCGGTGTTAGGTTGGGGGTTAGGGATTAGATTAATACTTTGCGTTGTGGAAGGGATGGTGGTTTATGGGTTAATAGGTTAATTTGGTAGATTGCATTGTAGGGGTTGTCAGATTAGGGGTTAATAGTTTTATTAGGTAGTTTGCGATGTGGGGGGTTGGCTGATTTGGGGTTAATCGGTTAATTAGGTACTTTGCATTGTGAGGGGTTGGCAGATTAGGGTTTAAAAGTGTAATTAGTTAGATTGTGTTGTGGGGGATGGGGGATTAGGGGTAATTATGTTTATTAGGTACTTTGCGTTGTGGGGATGGCGGATTAGTGGTTAATACATTTATTAGCTAGTTTGCAGTGTGGGGGTTGGCAGATTAGGGGTTAATAGTTTAAATAGGTAAATTGCGTTGTGGGGGATGGCAGTTTATAGGTTAATACATTTTATTGTTAGTTTTGATGTGGGGAGACGACGGATATAGAGGTTTTGACGTGTCGTGTTCATTTTTTGGAGGCGGGTTAGACGTTTACAGGTGATTAAACATTTTTTAGTTTTTTACTTAGGTGCCAGCAGTTCGTATACTGCCGTAAATCACTGCTGACTCCAGAAATGTATTTCTGCACATTTCTGAACCTTGCTAGTTTATCCGACTTACGGCAGTATATGATCTGACGGCGCAGTATATGTGATTCACCCGATGTGCGAGGTGAACTTACGGGCGGCATAGGTTTCAGCAGTTGCGCTGAAACCTACACCGTATATGTAATCTTGCCCATATTGCAGATGAGTTTAATAATAAAAAAAGCTATAATAATACAAGGGTGTCTATTCACAAAAAGTACCCTCAAACATAATGAGGTATGAAAAGACTTAAGTACACTGCGTCCCTCAATAGATCCACAGAAATCACTGATTCTTTCTGGTGTCCTAGGTTCACTAGTTGAATAGAGTAGTCTCCTTACTGTGTTCCTGGATCGTGAGCTTTGATCCTTCACTCCTAGGTTCCATAATCCGTAACTCTTTCATCTTTAGATAGTGCCAGGAAACTTAAACCAGACTCGCACAGACAATCGCTGACGTAAGGTGGCCGTGGCCTTATTATTGATGTTTATTTTTATCAAAATTTTTATATGTAATTACATGATTGTTTTAAACTGAGAAATTATTATATTAACTTAATAGTGGGTTGCGCAGTTTCTGTATATACAGTATTGTTTGCATATATATACACATATACAGTATCTCACAAAAGTGAGTACACCCCTCACATTTTTGTAAATATTTTATTATATCTTTTCATGTGACAACACTGAAGAAATTACACTTTGCTACAATGTAAATTAGTGAGTGTACAGTCTGTATAACAGTGTAAATTTGCTGTCCCCTCAAAATAACTCAACACACAGCCATTAATGTCTAAACTGTTGGCAACAAAAGTGAGTTCACCCCTAAGTGGAAATGTCCAAATTGGGCCCAAAGTGGCAACATTTTAAGTGGCCACCATTATTTTCCAGCACTGCCTTAACCCTCTTGGGCATGGAGTTCACCAGAGCTTCACAGGTTGCCAATGGAGTCCTCTTCCACTCCTCCATGACGACATCATGGAGCTGGTGTATGTTAGAGACTTTACACTCCCCCACATTCCATTTGAGGATGCCCCACAGATGCCCAATAGGGTTTAGGTCTGGAGACATGTTTGGCCAGTCCATCACCTTTACCCTCAGCTTCTTTAGCAAGGCAGTGGTCGTCTTGAAGGTGTGTTTAGGGTCGTTATCATGTTGGAATACTGCCCTGCGGCCCAGTCTCCAAAGGGAGGGGATCATGCTCTGCTTCTGTATGTCACAGTACATGTTGGCATTCATGGTTCCCTCAATGAACTGTAGCTCCCTAGTGCCAGCAGCACTCATGCAGGCCCAGAACATTACACTCCCACCACCATGCTTGACTGTGTGCAAGACACACTTGTCTTTGTACTCCTAACCTGGTTGCCGCTTGACACCATCTGAACCAAATATGTTTATCTTGGTCTCATCTGACCACAAGACATAGTTCCAGTAATCCATGTCCTTAGTCTTCAATAAACTGTTTTTGGGCCTTCTTTTACATCATCTTTAGAAGAGGCTTCCTTCTGGGACGACAGCCAAGCAGACCAATTTGATGCAGTGTGTGGCATATGGTCTGAGCACTGACAGGCTGACTCCCCACCCCTTCAACCTCTGCAGCAATGCTGGCAGCACTCATACATCTATTTCCCAAAGACAAGCTCTGGATATGATGCTGAGCATGTGCACTCAACTTCTTTGTTCGACCTTGGCGAGGCCCTTTCTGAGTGGAACCTGTCCTGTGAAACCGCTGTATGATTTTGCCCACCGTGCTGCAGCTCAGTTTCAGGGTCTTGGCAATCTTCTTATAGCCTAGGCCATCTTTATGTAGAGAAACAATTCTTTTTTTCAGATCCTCAGAGAGTTCTTTGCCATGAGGTGCCATGTTGAACTTCCAGTGACCAGTATGAGAGAGTGTGAGAGCAATAACACCCATTTTAACACACCTGCTCCCCATTCACACCTGAGACCTTGTAACACTAATGAGTCACATGACACCGGGAGGGAAAATGCCTAATTGGGCCCAATTTGGACATTTCCACTTAGGGGTGTACTCACTTTTGTTGCCAACAGTTTAGACATTAATGGATGTGTGTTGAGTTATTTTGAGGGGACAGCACATTTACAGTGTTATACACTCACTACTTTAAATTGTAACAAAGTGTCATTTCTTTAGTGTTGTCACATGAAAAGATGTAATAAAATATTTACAAAAATGTCAGGGGTGTACTCACTTTTGCGAGATACTGTAAATATACATTTGTTTGCATATATATATATTGGTATGACACAAAAAAGTGGAGAGAAAAATGCCAAATCTGACACATTCCACACAAAACGCCAAAAATGGACTGGACAAAATTATTGGCACCCTCAATTTAATATTTGGTAGCACACCCCTTTGAAAAAATAACTGAAATCAATCGCTTCCTGTAACCATCAATGAGTTTCTTAAACCTCTCTAGTGGAATTTTGGACCACTCTTCTTTCACCAACTGCTCCAGGTCTCTCAGATTGGAAGGGTTCCTTTTCCCAACTGCTGTTTTGAGATTTCTCCACAGGTACTCTATGGGATTGAGATCTGGACTTTGCTGGCCAGTTCAGTACTCTCCAGTGCTTTGTCTTAAACTATATCTGGGTGCATTTCGACGAGTGCTTTGGGTCATTGTCCTGCTGTAAGACTCATGACCTCTGACGGAAATCCAACTTACTGACACTGGGCCCTACATTGCACCACAGAATTCTTTGGTAGTCTTCAGATTTCATGATGCCATGCACACAGTCATGACATCCATTGCATAAAGCAGCAAAGCAACTTCAAAACATCACATCCTTATGTTTGACTGTAGTGACTGTATTGCTTTCTTTAAAAGCCTCAATTCTTTTTCTGAAAACAGTAGAATGATAGAATTTACCAAAAAGCTGTAATTTTGTTTTGTCTGTCCACAGCACATTCTCCCAAAAGGATTTTGGTTTCCACTGGTAAGTTTTGGCAAACTCCAACCTGGCTTTTTTATGTTTCTGTGTCAGCAGTCAGGTCCTCCTGGGTCTCCTACCATAACATCCCTTTTCATTCAGATGGTGACATATAGGTCAAGCTGACACATTTCTATCCTCTGCCTGAAGGTCAGCTTGAATTTATCTGGAAGTTGATTAAGGTTGTTTATCCACAATTTGAACAGTTCTTCGTTGCAATCTTTGATCAATTTTTCTTTTTTCGTCCACGTCCAGGGAGATTAGCTACAGTGCCATGGGCTGTAAACTTCTTAACAATGTTGTGCACAGTGGACACAGGAACATTAAGCTCTCTGGAGATGGACTTGTAACCTTGAGATTGACTATGCTTTTCCACAATTTTTGTTCTCAAATCCTCAGACAATTCTTTGCTGCTCTTTCTCTTCTCCACGCTCAGTGTGGCACACAGAGACACATAACACAAAGGTTGAGCCAATTTTTCAAGCTTTTAACTGGTTGCTGGTGTGATTTCTATATTGTCAGCACCTGTTAATTGATACAGGTGACTTGTTTGTGTCATACCAATACAAACAAAATAAATAAACATGAGAATGCCTAAACTTTTGTAATTGCAAAAAATTTCTGGCGAAGTGGTGCATTATCTGACAGAAATGCAGAGGTGCCAATATTTTTTGCCATGACTGTATATATATATATATATATATATATATATATATATATATATATATATATATATATATATATATATATATATATATATATATACACACATATTTATGTAAGGACCACTTTATTTAAATATATTTTACATTTGTTTTATTTAGTTTTATTGTATTCATAACACATTAATTCCAAAATCAGTACTTAGAAGTGAAGAAAACACTTTATTTTATTCCTTCATCTACTTTGAAGACCTTATTAAACCTGAGATGTTTAATAATACATTGCTCCTCCAGCATTGTTGAGCACAGCTGAATAAGCCTATTATTAATGTTTGTATTATAATGAAACTGCAGGTTGTTTTTCTAAAGCAAGTAAATGTATCACATGTACAATACTTTTGTACATTTTTTTTGTTTTTCCCGAACTGGAAGTTCTCTTGCTCTAAAGTTTGCCATAGTATGATGAAGGGCTTGAATAAGCATGGCTTGGCTGCATCCATTGAAACTTAGCTATGAAAAAGAACAAAGACAGCAAAGGCTCCCTTAGATCACTATAATAAATTTTACTATATTCAACTTGAGACACAATGTACTGTAAATGGGTCATACAAACAGTAAATGGCCAATTTGTCTCAGGAACTAGAGAAAATATTGCCATTTTATTAAAGAACCTTGTTATGATTCATGTGCACATTATTCAAATAAAGCCATATATTTATTACAGTGTACTCTAGCACTTTTAAATTATTTTTGCTAGTGATACAGCAATAGCTTGAGCGTTAATTGCGCTTTTTTCGCATGATGGGTTGCATTTGTACAAAAACATCAAATAATGTGTTAAAAATGTGTTTTCAATATAGCACAGGTTGAATTTAATTTTTAAATTACTTTTTTTATGGGGGGGGGGGCATTTTCCATACTGTCCCAACGTTTTTGGAATGGATACAGTATATATATATATATATATATATATATATATATATATATATATATATATATAATTAGATTGAGAAATAGAAGTAAGCCTTTTCCAGCACTGCACATAAAGTCACAAAATTAAATTCACACAATGAATCTGTGAATCACTTAAAGCTCGACTCAAACACGGTTGTCAAGATGCAACAATTAAATTTATTAAAGGAAAAAAAAATCATAAAGAAAGTATATGTGCAAATGTTACAATAAATTTGATGCAATTCATCAACTGAGTAATAATCATCCTAGTGCATTCATTACCCCTCACACAAACAAAGGCTCTTTTTCCATAGAGTTAGTTGCAGTGCGTCCACTGAGAAAAAAGCACGGTTACCAGTTAGTAATAAGTAATTCCACTGAAGCTATATGACAAGCTGTAAAGTTAGTTGTGCTTAAGCTGTATTAATATGCAATGCACTGCAGTGAAAGCAAATATCCTCTTGTGCTGTGTGATTGACACGGATATGAAATGCAGTTCAAGTGGTATAGAGCTATTCAGGTGGTGTTAAATAACATTCCTGGGGCTAATATAATATACAGAGTCCCTGATAATACGTACCCACCACTCACTCTAAGTTGGAGCGAGCTGAACAGTTGCCAGAGGGGCCGAGAGAATCACTCAGCAGGGATAACTGGTCGTATACTCCTCACAGGTATGCGCTGTCTCACATAGTACACTACTATGCCACAAAATACAGCTAGTTTACCTGAGTCCTGAAAACGATACGGTTCTTCACCCCTATGTTAAATATAACAGCTACCGCTCACCACATCATCTTAGGACATCCTCCTTCAATGCAAAGAGATCCGGTCAGAGGTAGTTCTTCATCCATAAACATATGCTGTAATTTCAACCAGCATGGAAGGTTAAACTGTTGCTACACGTGTTTCACCCTACATTAACAAGGGCTTTCTCAAGCTGAATAGATATCCAGTATAGGATTGCAGCTGCTATTTAAACACTGACCCACAGGTGAAATGGAACAACATATAATTAGCACATATTCTTGCCACATTCAGCTGTTGCTTACTGGTCTAAAGTGAAAAGAAAACCATTTACCATATTTTACTATTTGACAACCATGTTATGGCATGCAATTCCACTATATAAGAAAAGAAACATAATCTTATTAAATTTACAATTACCAAGTATGTATACATTAATAAGGATTCTATGGGCAAAAAAACCGCAAGTTCAACTATATAGCTGTAAATTAGAAAATTACCTATATTTGAATAAAATAAATTTCACTCTCAAACATTTGTTTAGTATAAATGCCCACAAGAAACAGAAATATAAATCGTAAAGGTATACATACTAACAACATTGACATCTAAAATGATGAATAGTTGTCATAAGTAATAAAGTTAGAGCTCTGAGTGATGCATTTATGAATAAAGTAGTTAAATCTAAACCAAACTCTAGGTGATAGAGGGATAATAAATTTCTTAAAGGTATATATACCCCATTTCTAATTATCCAAAAGCTTAGGAAATACCTTCTATATAGCATATGTATTGTCAATATTATCTAGTTGTAACTAGAATAATTAAATCTAGACCAAAATCTGGGTGAAAAAGAGATAATGAATTTCTTAAAGGTATATACACCCCATATCTAATATACAAAAACTAAGGATATTACCCTCTATATAACATATGCATTATTAATATTATCTAGTTATAAAGAGAATTAGTTAAGTCTAGACCAAAATCTGTCTAATAACAAGATCATATATTTCTTAAAGGTATATACATCCCATTTCTGAGTATCCAAAAACTAAGGATATTATCCTCTATCAAGCATATACATTTTCAATATTATCTAATTAATGTTAGCAATATGAAAACATTATTATTCACAACTTTAATTGCTGAGGAATGGAGCAAAATTTAATTCTTCATTAAGACCATTTGGTTGCATTGAATGCAAGTTGTATATCCATTTGCATTCTGATTTCAACAAAATGTTGTCCCAATTTCCACCCCTCTCACTCACGTCTATTAATTCAAGGCCCATAAATTTAAGGTCCTCAACACTGCTTTGGTGCATCTCAGAGAACTGTCTTGCGACACCACTGTCTTTAATTTTTTCATTCAATATGTCCCTCCTGTGTTCCTTCATCCGTTCCCTGAACTCACGTAAAATTCTGGGCATGAACAAAAAGCAGCATAGACAACCCCCTCGCTGCGGCAAGTAATGTGGCCCTTGATTTTATGTGGGTAACCCCTATTGTCAACTAAAAACTGGCCCTTATTAATATGTTTACACATTTTACATTTACCGCATTTGTAGCACCCTTCCTTCTTCTGTTGTCTACCTAGCCAATTATTATGACCTTTGAAATGAACTAATTTGTCTTTGATAGAGGGAGCCCGTCTAGCTGTCATCAGGGGAAAATCCCCAACAATTTTACGGATATCTGGATCAACAGTAAGGATATCCCAGTGTCTGCATAAAATTTTTCTAAGTTCACTCCATTCTGAATTAAATGTACTAATGAATCTAACTGTAGTATTAGTTTGTTTCTCCACTTTATCATATAATATTTTATCTCGTGTAGTATCTCTTGCTCTATGATAACCTTTTTTAATGATTTTGATTTGATATCCCCTAGCTTTAAATCTCAATTTGAGATCATCAGCATATATTTTAAAGGCTTCCTCAGTGGAACAATTTCTTTTTTGTCTCAGGTACTGAACGATAGGGATAGCGTTTATTTGATGTTGGGGATGGTGACTAGAGGCTTCAAGGAGTGTATTTGCTGAGGTACTTTTCCTGAATGTTTCTGTTATTAGTTTATTGTCCCTCTTGGTTATTTTCAAATCCAAGAAGGGCAAAGACTCCAAATTCCATTCCTTTATGTGCAGTGCTGGAAAAGGCTTACTTCTATTTCTCAATCTAATTATAGTTATTTTCTAAGCCTCCTTGCACCTGGGGTCTCATCTAAATATTAAGAGAGGTGGGCCCTAGTTCACCAGTCTAAATATTAACCCCTACTAGCTGTTTTTTTTTATTTATAAAAAATATATATATATATATATATATATATATATATATATATATATATATATATATATATATATATATATATATAGTAAGGAATAGGGGAAGAAAAGGCACTGTATTTTAGAAGTATTGTATTATGTACTGCTGCCGTCCTATTAGTTTGAGTGTTACACTGCCCTGTGTGCACTACAAACTAGTAGGAACAAAAAATGGAAAGCAAGAGTATAAGGAGGCGCATACCATAAACAAATATACAGATGATACTAGTAATAATAGTACAATCAGAGAAAACGCACTGATTAATTTTAAATCAGGCAAAACTGTTGGTAAAAAAGTGCATTAAAGGAACAGTTCCCGTAATGGTTATTTATCCCAAGTCTCTAAAAGAATATGCTAAATGGTTAGACAATAAAAACTCTTTGAGTCACTATGAATCAAATGGTGCCCCTCTGTGGTCCCTACTTACAGTTTCTTACCCCAATCATATGAGGTAAGTACTGTGCTGTAAGAGCCTGGAGAGGCACTGGATCCTCTTTGTTTGCTCCTTAGATTATGGTCGTTTTTTCACTCCTCATAGATGTGGATATGCAAGAAAGCAAAGATATCCCAAATAGTGAAACACTGTAAATTTATTAGTGTAATACACAAGCTAAGAAATCCTAAGTAATTGTGTTCACATTTAAAACCCTCAAAAGTATATGAGGTATTAAAATCGCATAGATAAATCCTGAGTGCAGTTCCTATAGATAAGGACACTATCCCAAAAGGAGCTGTGTTACCGTGTCCCAATTGTTCGGTCAAGTCAGGGCTTCAGTGTCACTTGAATGTTTATAAATCCTAACACGTTTCAAAGGGTTAAAACATAATACTTCCTTCTTCATCAGAGGATGTATTTGTGATTGCCGAGTTCACATTTTAAATCTACGAGGCTGCGGCACACCTCCACTAATTTGCTGGGCCCTGATTGGCCCAGTAAGGGCACATGTGCAGGAACATGTGTGTGAGCCGGTTGGCTCCTTAGAGAAATGGGAGTGTTTCTTTGACCGCTGTAATTGGATGCCCCACTATCATGTGACCTCATCGTTCTAGCCAATTCAGCTTGACTCATTACAACATATACATATAAAAGATTACGATACAAATTTACAATGAAATAATATTCAATCTCAAGTAATTGCGTTGTACACAATCCAACTAATGCTCAATTGTACAATAAATAAAAGTCAAACATGGGTTTATTCTAGTTATTTTATTCAAGTTGAAACCCATATAAATATAATACATAAATTAAAATATGTAAATTAAAAATGCTTTCATACATAAACGCTTCAACATCTATTCTATGTTTTATGTTTATATAGTTATAAAATTAGAAAGTCCTTCATATTTGCTTGGATGGTCAGTCATTTCCCCACTTTATTATAATGTGTGTAGTGAGTATATATATATATATATATATATATATATATATATATATATATATACATATATATATGTATATATATATATATATGTGTGTGTGTGTGTGTGTGTGTGAGTATAGTGAAATTCATATGAAACTGATTAATCTGATACAATTAAAGGGACACTCAATCAAAATAAAATTTTCATTATTCAAATAGAGCATGCCATTTTAAACAACTTTCCCGTTTACTTCCATTAACAAAATGTGCACAGTCTTTTATATTTAAACTTTTTGAGTCACCAGCTCCTACTGAGCATGTGCAAGAATAAGTGTGTATGCATTTGTGAATTGCTGATGGCTGTCACATGGTACGTGTATGCATTTGTGATTGGCTGATGGCTGTCACATGGTACAGGGGGAGTGGAAAAAGACATAACTTTTAAAATTGTCAGAAAAAAAATCTACTACTCATTTGAAGTTCAGACTAAGTGCTATTACATTGTCTTGTTATCTTGCATTTGTTGATTATGCAAATCTACTGTGTTGATTGGTCCTTTAAGCTAAATTAAACTAGAAAAGCGGCCAGGTCTATATCTTTATTTAGACCAAAAGGGGTTAGAGTGCATAGTGTGGATCCAATAGGTCTCCCTTCTTCTTAGATGTAATTCTCAATTTCCACCCCTTTTATTGTGGAGTACATATTTCAAAACCGTTCCCCTTAGACAACCTGGGTCTTTATTGTGAAATAATCAATTAAGTGCAGAAAGATTATGAGTTGTTTCTCCCTCTGATATTTGTAATATGTTCTAGTAGTCAATTTTTGTATGGTCTTAATGTATGCCCTACATACTGTAAATTACAGCTGCATTGGAGGAGGTAAACAACATGGTCAGTTTTGTAGTTGCACAATGTTTTAATTCCAAATATCCAGGGCCTGTGTTTTCTTATGGATGTCACCCAATATTTTGGGGTTATAACCCTTTGCTCGAAATCTTTATTTTAGCTCAATCGCAACATTTTCAAAATCTTCCTATTTGGAACAGTTTTTTTTTAATGCGCTGGAACTGTCCAAATGGAATATTTTGTATCAATTTTGGATTATGGTTACTTTCGGCATTCAAGTAACCATTACTATCTGTTGATTTTTTTAAAAGTTTTGTCCGTACACTAATATTTTCATGAAATAAAATGATATCTAAAAAATCAATTCCTTTTGGAGGTGAAGGAGAGATTATATTAATTTTCATTATTGAAATCGATGAATCTATCCAAATCTTCTTCTGGGCCATCCCATATGAAGATTATATCATCTATAAATCTACCCCATAGTTGTATATTTGTCAATTATGGGTTATTTTCCCAGATGACATTATCCTCCCATATACATATTGGCGTAGCTAGGGGCAAAACGAGTCCCCATAGCTGTATCTTTGTGCCCTTTTTCTGGAGGAAAAACTCACACTCGAAAACAAAATAATTCCTTTGTAGAACAAATTTGATTGCTTCTATTAGGAATTATATATATATATATATATATATATATATATATACAGTATATATATATATATATATATATATATATATATATGTATATCTATGTATACACACAAAAGCTGTATGACTAGCAAAAAACAAGACACTTGCCAAGGGCCACAGATGGGGGGGGCAGCACTTTTTGAGTCTCTGTTGGGGGCAGCAGGTGACTTAACTGGAACTAGTCATCTGTAGAGCTAGCTAGCCATTTGTATTTGTTTATATATATATATATATATATATATATATATATATATATGTGTGTGTGTGTGTGTGTGTGTACGTGCACTGTGTACACATGTGCTAATTTAACCTACCTGAGTGTATGCAAGTGTTTTGCAAACCTAGTGAACATTAAAGGGACACTGAATCCAAAAATTTTCTTTCGTGATTAAGATAGATTATGCAATTTTAAGCAACTTTCTAATGTACTCCTATTATCAATGTTTATTCGTTCTCTTGCTATCTTTATATAAAAAAGAAGGCATCTAAGCTTTTTTTCTTGGTTCAGAACTATGGACAGCAGTTTTTGATTGGTGGATGAATTTATCCACCAATCAGCAAGGACAACCTAGGTTGTTCACCAAAAATGGTCCGGCATCTAAACTTACATTCTTGCATTTCAAATAAAGATACCAAGAGAATAAAGAACATTTGATAATAGGAGTAAATTAGAAAGTTGCTTAAAATGTCATGCTCTATCTGAATCACAAAAGAAAAAATTTGGGTTCAGTGTCCCTTTAATTTTGGAAATGGCTTTAAAAAAAAGCCACTTTGCACCCTAACCAAAAAATATTATTGCCAAAAAAGGCCTAAACCTGGGGGTTGGGGATGGATTGGGGCAGCAAAAGTTTGAGTGCCTAAAACCTAAATATGCCATTGGTGCTAACCTAAGCACGTACGGCTGCCCATGGCACAGTTCAATTTTATCATTGAGGTGATATTTCCACCTCTTAGTCAATAGCTCTGCTAGCCAATTGGCAGAGCTATTGGCTAAGAGGTAGATACATTGCCTCACTGAAAAACTGAGCTGTGCCATGGGCAGCCAGAAGTGCTTAGGTTAGTGCTGAAGGCTTGGAAAAATAAAGGTACCTATTAATTCATATTTTTTAAACTGATGAATCAAGGTCGCCTTTATTTTTATTGATGGTAAACGCTAAAATTTACCATCACTTTAAGAAAAAAATTAAGCAAAACTCAAAACCCTGTAGTCCTCTCCTGGGAACCCAGAAGTATTTATTTTTATATCTTACTTTAAAAACATACATTATGTTGTTTAATCTGCGAATTCAGTTAACACAAGCTTTAATTTATGTTTTCCAAATAGAAGTAATTAAAACTTATTATGAGCAATGGTATGCAGGAGTTAAAAACCACAAATAATACAAATTATAATCAGTCTAAATTAAGCACATACAGATTGAGTTATACCCTCCCCCAATCTTTTACTTAGCACAATTCCAGCAAAGTTAAAAAAAAACCCTCTAAAATCGCTTTTTTGTAACCAAAACAGAGCCATTTCTACAATATTTTTTAGAAAAACGTTTATCACCTGCCACTCAGCTACTTTATCAACTTCTCCTCCTCCATTTGCCCTATTGTAATATAAAGAAACAGTGGAGTGGGGGCAGAATACATTATATGCAGAAGAAAATGTAATCCTGTGCAATAAATATATCTACATGACATGCTAGATTATACCTGGTTAATTCTGTTTTTAGGCTCTACCTAAATATTTTAGAGAACTGGAGTAAGAAAGGAAATACGTGTGAGGTAGTGGGTGATTGAAGTGCGCTTAGTGTAGGGTATCAGACATCTTAACTGTTAAAGTGAAAAGTTTAGACAAACGAGAGAGAGGAAGTAAGGGCGCTAAAAAAAGCTTAAAATACCCCTTAAAAGCTGACAAATAATTATATAAAGATGACCAGGGACTTAGATAGATTATATGTATATTTAATATACCTTAAAATTAGACAAAACACAAACTATAAAAAAGGGACGTCTCCCTATAAATTTGCAAGTGCGCTTGTATATTAGAACAACGATTTAAAAATATTCCAACATAAAAGTATAAAATATATTAGATTCAGATACCAGGATTCAATAAAGCGGTAGATACTGTATTTTTGGAGAAAGTTCACTCCTTAGGACATTGCCGTTTATAGGATAAAATGTCTATATCTAGTCTCAGATGTTAAGTATACAATTTTCTTGATAGCTGGTCTATGTTATATTTGCAGGTTAAAATATCTGTACTTTATCTCAGATTTTGGTGACAACTTTACCGGTAGTTTTAAAGGTTAAAACGTCTGTACCTTATTTCAGATTTTTGGTAACAACTTTACCGGTAGCTGGTCTCTGTCAGGTAAACTTCGTGTGTGTTCCTCGAGATCTCAGCGTCTGACGTCACAGTTTCCGGCTCGGGGGCTCGTCTCTATCCAGCCAACCAGAACCTCCGTGGGTTCCTGTCTGTTACTCCGCTGCTGTCCAGTCCGATTCTCAATGATCAGTTTATAGTTGGAGATTGCTCTTAGTGCTGTGCACGCAACCTCTTTTGTGCTATCCGCCAGGGGATAAAAAAAGGCAAATTACAACCCGGGTTGATAATTCTTCTTCTGTATGGTGGTGGTTAGTTCTTAGAGTATAGAATGTGGTACTAGTGTTTCTACGCGTTTCACTCCTTTCAGAGCTTTATCAAGAATGACTAGCCCACATTATCCTCCTCCATTTAAAGAGATCCCTTTATTTCCATTGGTCAATACTTCATAGAAATTAAAGGTGGTATTTTTTCTGTCATTTCACTCTTTGTTCCTTCTTCTATCTTTGGTGGAAGATTCATTATATCCATTTTATTTAAAGGGAAATTTCACTTTCCTTATGGCTTATATTCCTTTCTTGGTGATATCAACATACATTTTACAGTATCTTTTAATCACTTTATCAGATAATCTCTGGTGATATATTTCTTGATGATTCATAATACAGTAATTTCGTATATTTGAAAATATAAGTTTTGGGATGAGAAAGTATATGTTTTATAAAATACCAACATAGATGTTAAAACTGTATCATTTGCATCATCTATTAAGAAAGTATAACTTTTAATCTAAAATAAATGGGGATACATCTAATTCAGAATTTAAACCTCTAGGGTTCAAAGTATCATATTTAAATATTAGTTCAGCCTCCTTAATTAGCAGCTTTTTTTCAATGATTCCCCCTCTCCAATGTTTTTTTTATGGTTTTAATTCCCCAATATGTTAGGTCATTTGTTCTCCCTTTGTGGACAGTTTTAAAATGTTTATATAAATAAGTGTCTTCCAACCCTTTCTCTATGCTCCTTAGGTGTTCCCTAATTCTGTCCCTTATCGCTCTTTTGGTTTCTCCAATATAGAACAAATTACACGTGCATTTTAAAACGTATATTGCACAGGTATGTGTACACCTAATTAGCTCCTTTATTTGGAAATTATCTTGAGAAATATTGAACTTAATTTCTTTGATTTTTTTACTGTGACCACAGGCCTTACAAGAATAGCATGGGAAAAAAAACCATTGGTTTTATACCAAATAGATTTTTTTGTATTGTCAGCCTTTTACCACTCTTCTGTCTTTTAAGCTCACTTGGTGCTAAAATTGATTTTAAGTTTGTAGCTTTTTTAAAAATGAAGGTAGGTTTGCTGGGAATTTTGTCTCCTAGGATACTATCCTCTTTTAGAATGTGCCAGTACCTTTTTACAATTCTATCAGATTGTAATCTACATTATACTCTGTAATGAAAGGTACTTTAATCTTTTCATCATCAACATCTTTAGTTTTCACTTTGTATGTTAACAGAGTCTTCCTCTCAGTATTTGTGGCCCTTTGTATAGCTTTTTTTGTATGTTCTTTATTATAGCCTCTAGAGTTGAATCTCTCTTCTAGAATCTCAACCTGCTGTTCAAAATCCATTAGTCTCTAGCAATTATTCCTAATTCTTAGACACTGTCCAACAGGGATATTCTCTTTCCAAGTGTTCAAATGACAGCTCTCAGCATGAATATATGTGTTACAATCTACCTTTTTGAAGTGTGTTTTTGTTTCTATGGTGTTGTTAATGGTCATTATCTCCAAGTCCAAAAATGTTACAGCAGTTTTACTATAATTATGAGTAAAAGTTAAACCATAAGTATTGTTATTTATTTCATCAAGAAAGGCTATAAGTCCAGATTCTGGTCCTTTCCATACAAGCAGAAGGTCATCTATGTACCTTTTGTAGAGTACAAGGTTTGCACCATAGCTACCACCGCCAAAAAAATGAGTCTCCCAGTCTCCCATGAATAAATTGGCGTAGCTAGGTGCAAACCTTGTACCCATAGCTGTACCCTCCGCCTGTATATAGAAAGTGTCATTAAAAGAAAAATAATTGTTTTCCAGAATAAATTTTATAATTTTTAATATAAAGTTTTTTTGTATTCCCGTCATATCTCTATCTGATGTTAAAAAAGTGTCTACTGCTTTTATACCTTTAGTGTGAATGATTACGGTATATAGTGACGTAACGTCACAAGTCACTAGAAACATGTCATCCTCCCATTTCAGAGAGTTTAGTATATTTAAAACTTGTGTGGAATCTCTAAGATATGAATCCAATTTTGGGACATATTTCTGGAGGTAACCATCTACATACTTTGACAAATTAGCTGATAGGGAGTCAATCCCTGAAATTATAGGCCTCCCTCGTGGATTGTTTAAGCATTTGTGGATTTTTGGGAGGAAATAAAAAATTGGGATTCTTGGGTGTTTTGGAGTTAAAAACTGAAATTCCTTTTCTTTGAGTATCTGCAACTTCTTACCTTCTAATAAGATTTTATTCAATGTCTGTGTGAACTTTGTGGTTGGATCAGAGTCTAGTTTTTTATAGGTGTTATTATCATTAAGTAGTCTGTGTGCTTCTTTTAGATAATTTTGTGTGTCCATAAGGACAATACCTCCGCCCTTATCAGCTGATTTAATGGTCAGCTCAGTGTTATTTTTCAGATTATCAAGTATAGTTCTTTCTTTTTTTGTCATATTATACTTTCTTAGTTTGGGTGGATTACACTTTTTTAAATTGCTTAGAACCAGTTTTTCAAATGTCTCCAGATAATTACCTTTGGAATGTATAGGATTGAAATATGATTTCGTTTTTAAATTGGAATGTATACATTTTTCTGTATTTACAGGTTGGGCAATAAGCTCTTTTTCAGCAGGATTTTTCAAATAAAATCTTTTAAGGGTTAAATTCCTTACGAATTTCTTTACATTAATGTAGGTATTAAATTTGTTAAGTCTAGTTGTGGGAGCATAAGATAGACCTAGACCTAGAACTTTCTCTTCCTCTGTTTTAAGGTGAATGCTGCTTAGATTAAAGATTCCCTGCTGACCTTTGGTTATCTCAACCTTTTTGCTTCGTTTGAGCATTCCCCTTCCTCTCTTTCCTCTAAACTTCTTTTTTTCTTTTGGTTTATTTCTTTTTCTATCCTGATCGGGAACATTTGGTTGCCCTCCTTTAGAGGGCTCTTCTCTAAAAAAGGGAACTGGTGTTAATATTTCGGTCTTCCATACCTTCTGCTTCTCTAAAAGTGTCAAAACGATTATAAGTGGGGGTCCTCCATTGTTCATGATGATTGTTACTATCATCTCTAAAATTATCAGCTCTGTAAGACCTTCTTGGATTTTGCCATTCCTTTTCCCTATTATAAGGAGTTCTATGATAATAGATAGTATTATGATTATTATATGACCTCGGTTCCCAATTTTGGTAATTTCTATTCCCATATCTTGGATACCATGGTCTTTCATTGTTACCATTCTGACTATAGTTACGATTTGTGCCATATTCATTTTGTCGGTTATATCCCTGTGTTTTATTGTGTGAATATTCATTTCTATATTGTTGATTATTTTTGTATTCATAAGTGTTAGGGTTCGTATGATTTTCTTTCCTTAATCTTTTTTCATATGTATTCTCATTCCTGGTGCTTTTATCTGTAATTTCCATTTCACCTTCATTGGTTATGTCTTGTTGTATAAGATTGTCTTTAGTGTCCCTTTCCATTTTACCCCATTTCGTCCTTAAAAGGTCTTTGTTTAAATTATCTAATTTCCCAATAATTACTCTCTGTCTTTCTTTATATTCATTCTCATTGTTTCTATCTGTGAGTTTTTCTTTAATTTCTAAGATATTTTTCTCAATTTCTGCTTAAGTCCCTTTTCGTGATCTTTTTAATATATCTATTAAAGTGTTTGAAGCCTTTGTGAGTGTATCCTTCCATTCTAATTGTAAATCCTCTTTTAAAGGAAAAGTGTAATTTTTCTTAATTTGTAAACCTCTTGGAATGATTCCTTTTTGTGTATATCTATTTTAAAAAACTAATTCCATTTTCTTCTTAAGTTCTTTAATTAGTGCATATTCCAAACTTTGCATAAGATCTGAAGTTTTATCAGATGAAATTGTGTCAGTGTGTGGGATATTATCATCTTTCATATCTAAGAAAATTTTGTCCCTAAAGTCAAATATGTCGTCCATGCTTTCACTAGCCGCTACTAACAATGAAGGAAAGTGAAAAACATGTGAGGTAGTGGGTGATTGAAGTGCGCTTAGTGTAGGGTATCAGACACCTTAACTAAATAACAGATCCTTCAAACTGTTATAGTGAAAAGTTTAGACAAACGAGAGAGAGGAAGTAAGGGCGCTCCAAAAATACAGTATCTACCGCTTTATTGAATCCTGGTATCTGAATCTAATATATTTTATACTTTTATGTTGGAATATTTTTAAATCTTTGTTGTAATATACAAGTGCACTTGCAAATATATAGGGAGACGTCCCTTTTTTATAGTTTGTGTTTTGTCTAATTTTAAGGTATATTAAATATACATATAATCTATCTAAGTCCCTGGTCATCTTTATATAATTATTTGTCAGCTTTTAAGGGTTTTTTTAAGCTTTTTTAGCGCCCTTACTTCCTCTCTCTCGTTTGTCTAAACTTTTCACTATAACAGTTTGAAGGATCTGTTATTTAGTTAAGGTGTCTGATACCCTACACTAAGCGCACTTCAATCACCCACTACCTCACACGTTTTTCACTTTCCTTCATTGTTAGTAGCGGCTAGTGAAAGCATGGACGACATATTTGACTTTAGGGGCAAAATTTTCTTAGATATGAAAGATGATAATATCCCACACACTGACACAATTTCATCTGATAAAACTTCAGATCTAATGCAAAGTTTGGAATATGCACTAATTAAAGAACTTAAGCAGAAAATGGAATTAGTTTTTTTAAATAGATATACACAAAAAGGAATCATTCCAAGAGGTTTACAAATTAAGAAAAATTACACTTTTACTTTAAAAGAGGATTTACAATTAGAATGGAAGGATACACTCACAAAGGCTTCAAACACTTTAATAGATATATTAAAAAGATCACGAAAAGGGACTTTAGCAGAAATTGAGAAATATCTTAGAAATTAATGAAAAACTCACAGATAGAAAAAATGAGAACGAATATAAAGAAAGACAGAGAGTAATTATTGGGAAATTAGATAATTTAAACAAAGACCTTTTAAGGACGAAATGGGGTAAAATGGAAAGGGACACTAAAGACAATCTTATACAACAAGACATAACCAATGAAGGTGAAATGGAGATTACAGATAAAAGCACCAGGAATGAGAATACATATGAAAAAAGATTAAGGAAAGAAAATCATACGAACCCTAACACTTATGAATACAAAAATAATCAACAATATAGAAATGAATATTCACACAATAAAACACAGGGATATAACCGACTAAACGAATATGGCACAAATCGTAACTATAGTCAGAATGGTAACAATGAAAGACCATGGTATCCAAGATATGGGAATAGAAATTACCAAAATTGGGAACCGAGGTCATATAATAATCATAATACTAACTATTATCATAGAACTCCTTATAATAGGGAAAATGAATGGCAATATCCAAGAAGGTCTTACAGAGCTGATAATTTTAGAGATGATAGTAACAATCATCATGAACAATGGAGGACCCCCACTTATAATAGTTTTGACGCTTTTAGAGAAGCAGAAGGTAGGGAAGACCGAAATACTAACACCAGTTCCCTTTTTTTAGAGAAGAGCCCTCTAAAGGAGGGCAACCAAATGTTCCCGATCAGGATAGAAAATGAAATAAACCAAAAGAAAAAAAGAAGTTTAGAGGAAAGAGAGGAAGGGGAATGCTCAAACGAAGCAAAAAGGTTGAGATAACCAAAGGTCAGCAGGGAATCTTTAATCTAAGCAGCATTCACCTTAAAACAGAGGAAGAGAAAGTTCTAGGTCTAGGTCTATCTTATGCTCCCACAACTAGACTTAACAAATTTAATACCTACATTAATGTAAAGAAATTCGTAAGGAATTTAACCCTTAAAAGATTTTATTTGAAAAATCCTGCTGAAAAAGAGCTTATTGCCCAACCTGTAAATACAGAAAAATTTACACATTCCAATTTAAAAACGAAATCATATTTCAATCCTATACATTCCAAAGGTAATTATCTGGAGACATTTGAAAAACTGGTTCTAAGCGATTTAAAAAAGTGTAATCCACCCAAACTAAGAAAGTATAATATGACAAAAAAAGAAAGAACTATACTTGATAATCTGAAAAATAACACTGAGCTGACCATTAAATCAGCTGATAAGGGCGGAGGTATTGTCCTTATGGATACACAAAATTATCTAAAAGAAGCACACAGACTACTTAATGATAATAAGACCTATAAAAAACTAGACTCTGATCCAACCACAAAGTTCACACAGACATTGAATAAAATCTTATTAGAAGGTAAGAAGTTGCAGATACTCAAAGAAAAGGAATTTCAGTTTTTAACTCCAAAACACCCAAGAATCCCAATTTTTTATTTCCTCCCAAAAATCCACAAATGCTTAAACAATCCACCAGGGAGGCCTATAACTTCAGGGATTGACTCCCTATCAGCTAATTTGTCAAAGTATGTAGATGGTTACCTCCAGAAATATGTCCCAAAATTGGATTCATATCTTAGAGATTCCACACAAGTTTTAAATATACTAAACTCTCTGAAATGGGAGGATGACATGTTTCTAGTGACTTGTGACGTTACGTCACTATATACCGTAATCAATCACACTAAAGGTATCAAAGGAAAGCAGTAGACACTTTTTTAACATCAGATAGAGATATGGCGGGAATACAAAAAAAACTTTATATTAAAAATTATAAAATTTATTCTGGAAAACAATTATTTTTCTTTTAATGACACTTTCTATATACAGGCGGAGAGTACAGCTATGTGTACAAGGTTTGCACCTAGCTACGCCAATTTATTCATAGGAGACTGGGAGACTCATTTTTTTGGCGGTGGTAGCAATGGTGCAAACCTTGTACTCTACAAAAGGTACATAGATGACCTTCTGCTTGTATGGAAAGGACCGGAATCTGGACTTATAGCCTTTCTTGATGAAATGAATAACAATACTTATGGTTTAACTTTTACTCATAATTATAGTAAAACTGCTGTAACATTTTTGGACTTGGAGATAATGACCATTAACAACACCATAGAAACAAAACACACTTCAAAAAGGTAGATTGTAACACATATATTCATGCTGAGAGCTGTCATTTGAACACTTGGAAAAAGAATATCCCTGTTGGACAATGTCTAAGAATTAGGAATAATTGCTCGAGACTAATGGATTTTGAAAAGCAGGGTGAGATTCTAGAAGAGAGATTCAACTCTAGAGGCTATAATAAAGAACATACAAAAAAAGCTATACAAAGGGCCACAAATACTGAGAGGGAGACTCTGTTAACATACAAAGTGAAAACTAAAGATGTTGATGATGAACAGATTAAAGTACCTTTCATTACAGAGTATAATGTAGATTACAATCTGATAAAGAGAATTGTAAAAAGGCATTGGCACATTCTAAAAGAGGATAGTATCCTAGGAGACAAAATTCCCAGCAAACCTACCTTCATTTTTAAAAAAGCTACAAACTTAAAATCAATTTTAGCACCAAGTGAGCTTAAAAGACAGAAGAGTGGTAAAAGGCTGACAATACAAAAAAATCTATTTGGTACAAAACCAATGGGTTTTTTCCCATGCTATTCTTGTAAGGCCTGTGGTCACAGTAAAAAAATCAAAGAAATTAAGTTCAATAATTCTCAAGATAATTTCCAAATAAAGGAGCTAATTAGGTGTACATATACCTGTGCAATATACGTTTTAAAATGCATGTGTAGTTCTATATCGGAGAAACCAAAAGAGCGATAAGGGACAGAATTAGGGAACACCTAAGGAGCATAGAGAAAGGGTTGGAAGACACTTATTTATATAAACATTTTAAAACTGTCCACAAAGGGAGAGCAAAGGACCTAACATATTGGGGAATTAAAACCATAAAAAAACATTGGAGAGGGGGAAACATTGAAAAAAAGCTGCTAATTAAGGAGGCTGAACTAATATTTAAATATGATACTTTGAACCCTAGAGGTTTAAATTCTGAATTAGATGTATCCCCATTTATTTTAGATTAAAAGTTATACTTTCTTAATAGATGATGCAAATGATACAGTTTTAACATCTATGTTGGTATTTTATAAAACATATACTTTCTCATCCCAAAACTTATATTTTCAAATATACGAAATTACTGTATTATGAATCATCAAGAAATATATCACCAGAGATTATCTGATAAAGTGGTTAAAAGATACTGTAAAATGTATGTTGATATCACCAAGAAAGGAATATAAGCCATAAGGAAAGTGAAATTTCCCTTTAAATAAAATGGATATAATGAATCTTCCACCAAAGATAGAAGAAGTAACAAATGACAGAAAAAATACCACCTTTAATTTCTATGAAGTATTGACCAATGGAAATAAAGGGATCTCTTTAAATGGAGGAGGATAATGTGGGCTAGCCATTCTTGATAAAGCTCTGAAAGGAGTAAAACGCGTAGAAACGCTAGTACCACATTTTATACTTTAAGAACTAACCACCAACATACAGAAGAAGAATTATCAACCCGGGTTGTAATTTGCCTTTTTTTATCCCCTGGCGGATAGCACAAAAGAGGTTGGGTGCACAGCACTAAGAGCAATCTCTAACTATAATCTGATCATTGAGAATCGGACTGGACAGCAGCGGAGTAACAGACAGGAACCCACAGAGGTTCTGGTTTGCTGGATAGAAACGAGCCCCCGAGCCGGAAACTGTGACGTCAGATGCTGAGATCTCGAGGAACACACACGAAGCTTACCTGACAGAGACCGGCTACCGGTAAAGTTGTTACCAAAAATCTGAAATAAGGTACAGACGTTTTAACCTTTAAAACTACCGTTAAAGTTGTCACCAAAATCTGAGATAAAGTACAGATATTTTAACCTGCAAATATAACATAGACCAGCTATCAAGAAAATTGTATACTTAACATCTGAGACTAGATATAGACATTTTATCCTATAAACGGCAATGTCCTAAGGAGTGAACTTTCTCCAAAAATACAGTATCTACCGCTTTATTGAATCCTGGTATCTGAATCTAATATATTTTATACTTTTATGTTGGAATATTTTTGAAATCGTTGTTCTAATATACAAGTGCACTTGCAAATTTATAGGGAGACGTCCCTTTTTTATAGTTTGTGTTTTGTCTAATTTTAAGGTATATTAAATATACATATAATCTATCTAAGTCCCTGGTCATCTTTATATAATTATTTGTCAGCTTTTAAGGGTTTTTTTAAGCTTTTTTAGCGCCCTTACTTCCTCTCTCTCGTTTGTAAGGAAGGAAATAGCTTTGTAGTCCTGAAGAGGGAGCTGCAGGAATCCATCCCTGAACAATACCAGGAGATAGTGAGAGCAATCTCACTGCACAGGATTTATGCACTAGTCAATAAAGTGACTGTATTGGATCATCAGCTCCACACCTGTTCAGTTGTTGTTTTATAAAGATGTTCTTAAGAACATAAACAGCTAAATTGACATGCAGTTCATTGTTTGGGACACAAGGACTCCCTACCACCTTTAGCACCATCACTGAGTAGCAGCAGATTTAAGACCATAGCTACTTAACTAGTGTTTCAGGATTTTGGACTATTTTTTAAAACCCTTGAACTTTTAAGAGCTCAGTTTTGTCTTTGAGTAAAATATCTTGCCAAAAAATACTTTTTTTGGCATGCTCAGTTCATTACATTCAATACAAGCTCTGTTTAATTCAATTTTTAAAAGATTGCTCTAATCAAACAAGCAATGAAACATGTACATAACTTAAATGGATATAAAATGTTTACAATGTTATTTCAACATTCCAAAGGTCAATATAATTACTATTAATTATTAACAATTAATATAACAATTAATATGACTAAATACCTTTCAGTTTTCTTTCCTGTAGTTTAGCTGTAGTTTGTGCTCCTAATCCAGTCCTTTTCCAAACCCAACCTGAGTTTTTTTCTTTATGCTAATTTCTGTGAACGAGTACGGAGCAACGCATACGTAGTTAAAGGAAGTCATTTTGTGCCTGCACATTGGCTTGTCGACTTGACCGCCTATGTCACGCTACAAGCGCACATGTAAGCTGACTGAAATAGAAGCTGAAGGCTAAGCAGCAACAGGGAGTGACAGAGCACAATGTGTGATAGTAAGTACTTTACGGTCACCCAGGGCCGGACTGGGAATAAAAAGCAGCCCTGGAAAAATATGAAGAACAGCCTTATTTTCCGTTGAGTCAGTAGAATGCACATGCCCCATTTTTCTCAAAAGGAATTACTGCGACACTCAATATTTTTCTGAATTAAACTATATTACTTTGTATTTAATAAAAATTTCAGGTTGATGTCATATAACAACCCTACAACCCAATTACATCTATTAATGACCCCTTTAAATTGTAGCTTTCCAGCCTAAGCTGCTGCAGCCCACCGAGAAATCTCCTGGTATCCTGGTAGGCCAATCCGGCCCTGCCGTCACCCCTAGACAAACAAGTACATTCCTGGCCAAAAATGTAGAGAATGACACAAATATTAATTTTCACAAAGTCTGCTGTTTCAGTGTTTTTAAATCTTTTTGTCAGATGTTACTATGGTATACTGATGTATAATTACAAGCATTTCATAAGTGTCAAAGTCTTTTATTGACAATTACATTAAGTTTATGCAAAGAGTCAATATTTGGCAATTCGTCCTGGCATGCTGTCAATCAACTTCTGGGCCATATCCTGACTGATGGTAGCTTATTCTTGAATAACCAATGCTTAGAATTTGTAAGAATTTGTGTATGTGTGTGTGTGTGTATGGGGGGGGGGTGTTCTCCCGCCTCTTGAGGATTGACTACAAGTTCTCAATGGGATTAAGGTCTGGAGAGTTTCCTGGTCATGGATCCAAAATTTAATGTCAAGGTGCTCCATCATGCTGGAAAAGGCATTGTTAGTCACCAAACTTTTCTTGGATGGTTTAGAGAAGTTGCTCTTGGAGGATGATTTTGTACCATTCATTTATTCATGGCTCTGTGTTGTGAGTGAGCCTACTCCCTTGGCTGAGAAGCAACCCCCCACATAAATGGTCTCAGGATGCTTTACTGTTGGCATGACACAGGACTGATAGTAGCACTCATCTTTTCTTCTCCGGACAAGGTTATTTCCTAATGCCCCAAACAGTTGGAAAGGGGATTTATCAGAGAAAATGACTTTACCCTAGTCTTCAGCAGTCCAATCCCTGTACCTTTTGCAGAATAGCAGTCTGTCCCTGATGCTTTTCCTTGAGAGAAGTGGCTTCTTTGCTTCCCTTCTTGACACCAGACCAGCTTCCAAAAATCTTCACCTCACTGTGCATCCAGATGCACTCACACCTTCCTGCTGCCATTCCTGAGCAAGCTCTCCACTGGTGGTGCCTCGATCCCGCAGCTGAATCAACTTTAGGAGACGGTCCTGGCACGTGTTGGACTTTCTTGGGCGCCATGAAGCCACAACAATTAAACCTCACTCCTTGAAGTTCTTGATGATCCGATTAATGGTTTATTTAGGTGCAATCTTAGTAGCAGCAATATCCTTGCCTGTGAATCCCTTTTTATGCAAAGCAATGATGACTGCACGTGTTTCCTTGCAGTTAACCATGGTTAACAGAGGAAGAACAATGATTTTAAGCACCACCCTCCTTTTAAAGCTTCCAGTCTGTTATTCTAACTCAATCAGCATTACAGATTGGTCTCCAGCCTTGTCCTCATCAACACTGACACCTGTGTTAATGAGAAAATCACTGACATGATGTCAGTTGGTCCTTTTGTGGCAGGGCTGAAATGCAGTGGAAATGTTTTTTTGAGGATTAAGTTTATTTTCATGGCAAATAGGGACTTTGCAATTAATTGCAATTGATCTGATCACTCTTCATAACATTCTGGAGTAGATGCAAATTGACATATTAAAAACTGAGACAGCAGACTTTGTGAAAATTAACATATGTGTCATTCTCAAAACTTTTGACCAGGACTGTATATTTATTTTGTATATAAAACGGCAGCATATATTATATAAACAATAACACTGATCCTCTTGCGCAGTCGTGTTCCTCCATAGGCAGGTCCATTTGCACAGGTGTAATTAGCTGACTAAAAAAAAAGAATAATACACATACACATGTCATTTTCTTTATTGGAAATGCGCATGCATTGGAGAACGAGCAAAACGCTCATTATTATGCAAATTGCAAGTGCTGTAATTGGCCAAACTATAATAAGGAAGCCATTTTAGGACTTTATGAGGTTAATGTGGAAAATAAAATATAAGTTTTTATTATTAAAGCAGCTTCGTTTACAAGATACAGTAATTGTAATTTACAGAGTATTATTTGAACTTTCAAAATATATATTTATTTGCTGGTCATATTTGGTAACTTTTATAGGGCTAGATTACGAGTGGAACACTAACTAGCACTTTCACTAGAGCGTTATTTGCGCAAGCGGTAAACCTTTTGCGCAAGTCGTGTTGCACTTGTATTAGAAGTTAAAAGTGAAACGTTTTCGCTCAAGCGCTAAACTGACTTGCGCTAAAAGCTGAACTTACAATATCAGATAGAAGTCAATGGAGCAAAATAGGTGCAAAAAAAACTTAACACCCTACTTGTGCGCTAATCAGAATCTCCGTAAGACCCCTACTGTATGAACCCCTAACCCACCACATAGCCCACCGCAAAGACCCTACTACAATATTAACCCCTAAACCACCACACACCCACATTGCAAAGTCTGCACTACACTATTAACCCCTAAACCACCACACACCCACATAGCAAAGTCTGCACTACACTATTAACCCCTTAACAGCCGCCCCCGATGAAAACTAAACCCCTATACTGTTAACCCAAAATAAGACACTTGAAAGTGTTCAGCATAAAAAAAATAATTCTCAAATAAGTTAACTGCAAGAAGTATTTTAAGGATTCAGTTAAATATCATTAAATGAGTCAGTTTATCAGAGATTATGAGTCTAGCATAATAGCATTCACTAAAGAAAAAATCAATAGCAATAATTTTTAATGAACTTGATTATCCATTTTTATAAACCAAATAACTTTACGCTATTCTTTGAAATGACATGCTTTTTTATGCTAACTCATCATGTCATGATAGAATAAGTACCTATGACCTGCTTTTAATAAGTGACCCATGAACCCTACCCTAATGTACTGTGCTATTTTGTGGATTGTTTTGTCATCGTGGATGGTCTTTAAGTCTTTATGGAAAACTGGCTAGTACAGTAGAGCAGTATCATTGAGCCAAATATGGGTCTAGATGGAACAACAGTGTCATGTAGCAGCTTAGTCCTTATTGGGCCAATTGACTTATTTCAGTGCAATCTGTTGATGGCCTATTTAAAAAAAAGGGGTTTCAAACCAATAATTTTAGTGCAGCACATTTTGTCAATGAGTCTCCCTGGATACACTTTGATGCACTTATCCCAAAAAAATTAAGTCACATTTCACAAACAATGCAACAAAATGTGTAGGCAGCTTAGGAACCCTTTTGGACCACCCCAAACTCATGATAGAAGATTGAAGTTTCAGGTCTATTAAACATTCTAATAAATACATTTTATATAGTACAAAGCTGAAAAACGCACTTTCGTAAAATGAAAAAGTAGCGACTGCCATCTTCTATGGGATATTAATATTCCATACACAAAATCTTCTTCCCAAAAAGAAAAGAATGTGTCAGAAGTTATAAATACATTTATTTATTCACCAAAAGATTTTAAATAAATATTATAGTATTTCACAGTATAATCCATACATATAATAAACTGCATATACATGCATACTATACCCACAATCCCCCAGTTCAGGTAGATTTATTAATCATGTGACATGTCCTAGTTTTACTATTGGATTTTAACCCCAGAGATTGAGTTTCAACAGATGCATGTATATTGTATTGCCATTTAATACTGTCTAAAGGGATCATTTACATTACACCTTCAGTGAAGATGACAATGCTGCTTTTAAAATACTGCCAGTGTCAGAAAAACATTGCCTTCCACAGAGAATTATGGTGAGATTGCCTTAAAACACTGGATTTCAGCCCTTTATAAAATCTTACGGCCAACCTCTATTGCATAATGGATCCCTTTGTTAAGATATCTCTATTATTATCATAATGCTTTTAAAGGGAGACTTTACATTAAATACATTTTATGCACATCCCTCTAATTATGGGTGAGGCCATTTTGGAACTTAAGTTTCACTGTAGATATCTGAAAGAGAGGTGCTGCACGTGTGCAAAGACATCAATAGTGGAATGCATTGAAACATTGGCAGCCCCTAGGATTAGAGGGAGGTAAGGAATAACCTCAATACTATGCTTTTACAATTTATTTACTGTTAAATATCCATAAAAAAAATCTAAAAGGGACATTCAAGTCCAAAAAAAAACTTCATGTTTTAAATAGGGCATGCAATTTTAAACAACTTCCCAATTTACTTTTATCACCAATTTTGCTTTGATCTCTTGGTATTCTTAGTTGAAAGCTAAAACTAGGAGGTTCATATGCTAATTTCTTAGACCTTGAAGACTGCCTCTAATCTGAATACATTTTTACCACTAGAAGGCATTAGTTCACATGTTTCATATAGATAACATTGAGCTCATGCACGTAAAGTGACCTAGGACTGAGCACTGATTGGCTAAACTGCATGTCTGTCAAAAGAACGGAAATAAGGGGGCAGTCAGCAGAAGCTTATATACAAGATAATTACAGAGGTAAAACGTGTATTAATATAACTGTGCTGGTTTTGCAAAACTGGGGAATGGGTAATAAAGGGATTATCTTTCTTTTTAAACAACAAAAATTCTAGTGTTGGCTGTCCCTTTAAATGTGCAAGCATTTGTGAATGTCAAGATTGTTTTTATTTTTTAATTTGTGTATTGCTCTGTGTAGGACATGTTATAGGAGGGGAAAGGGAGATTTAAAAAAATATACATAGTTACAGGTAATAGAAGGTGAGACCTCCCCAAAACCCCTTGTACCCTTGATATTTTGTTTTTATTAAATTTTTGCCCTTCCCCCAATCCTTACCTTTTATAATCCGAGCAGAGCAGTTCAAACTAATTGCTAAAAGGAAAAATATAAATGAGTAAATAAATATTTGTGTTGGTAAAACAAATGTTATTTTTTTCTTAGTACTGTCTCTATAAACTGTTTACATCAACAAACCCATGAGAATACTGTAATGTAATATATGGTGCTAGTGAAACAAAACATTATCTTTTGATGGGTTTAACAAGGCAGACCGTCCCTCTGCTGGTTCACTGCGTCCTGTGATAATACCAATAGTTGCAGCATGCACACAGCAACCTGGTGATCATCTCAGTTTTCCCTCTTGATTCACAGAGTACCCCCTACATGGATCAGATAAAAATTCCCTCATGCTGCGTAATTGCACAATCCTGATACTCTGAGACTCCTAGCAAAGATATTGTGGCAACATTGTTTATCACCATTTTAAATTGCTGTGAAATTTAGTTTTCAGTTGAGCAACCCTTTCAGTAGTTCTGGGTGTTTATATTGGCAGGAGGTGTTCTGTCAACAAATAAGTAATGGCAGGTACTCAGATAGGTAATAATGTTCATTGTACTTATAAGCCAATGAGCTTCGGCAGAAAGTACATGTCAGCTAATACACATTAGTAGTAATAGTTCTCTTTTTTAATTTATACAGCTTTAACTTAATATTTTTTCTCAGCAAAAATAAATAAATAGATGCTTCTCTTTCCTATGAATCAATTTTTACAAAATAAAAATTATAAGGAACATTTTTGGTTGTTTATTTAAATTTTAGAATCTTATAAATATGGTAAAGCTTAAAAAAAAAAAAACAACACAAGTGTGCACAAAATCCAAAAACCAATTTGGCTTTCCCTGTTGTTGACATATCACACAAATGTCCTAACAGAACTAGACATATTTACAATAATTCCTGTTGTTTAGTGTGATGGTTGCTCTTTTATTCCACTGTCTAAACCAGTGCTTTTCTACCCTCCAAAGGTTTTTTTGTTTTTTTGAGTAAGCCACTTAGTACCCCTAGTCAAAAAGGATGATCTTCCGGGAGTATTTCTGAAATATGCCCACAGGCCAAAATATTTAAATGAGGTGACTCTAGAGTCAGTCCATGGCTGTTCATGCTTGTGAAGTAATCAGTAAAGTAATCTGCTAATCATTCTGAAGTCATAACCCAGAATATTTTACATTAGCTGATGACTTTAAAAGCCTGATGATGTCTGGTGATGTTAAGATGACTTCTAAAGTAGTTTGATGATCATCAAATTACTCCAGGATGGTCTCTAAAGTAATCCTGTTTGTCTTTTGTTATCCAAACACTACAAATCACCAAAACACACATTTCTTTAGGGCCAAAAAACTATGACACATTCTTATTTCTGCTATTTCCCAATGGCTGCAAAATGTAGATCAGAGGGACACATGGTCCCCTGGGCAACCAGTTGTCCATCCCTAAAACATTGTTGTGCAAGATATTCATAGGAGTCACAACACTTTTTTCATCTGAAGAGCTGACAGGGTTTGCTCTACAAGATAACATTTTGCTAACAAAAGTGCACAGGAAAATACATTTTACAGTTAATGTAATGAGCTGCTGCAGGGGAACCACTTTTTCTATCATTTTCTGTTTTTCTTTCTTACATAATATTAATTTATCTTTGGCACTTTTGGGATTTTAGCTAGGGGATTGGTGGGGCAAGTACTATAATATGCACATTCATTATTGTAGCATAAAAATAAAGTTGCCAAGATTCCTGCTTTTGTAGGATAGTGCATTTTTTACATGTTCACTGCTATATGAAAAGCAAAGAGAGAAGTAAAGAAGGGAGAAGGACTTTTAAACAAATAAATGTAGGCAAATGTAGTAGAAAATGAGTTCCCCACCAGTGCCATCCCTGCTCAGCACTCCTCAGCACCACACTAAGACAACCACTAATGGCCGGCTAATGTATTTTGGTAATTGTATCAATCTAGGAAAAAATAAATATTTAAATTAAAGCAAAAAACACATGAGCAATAGATTGACAAAATATGCGATTGTATCTGTTTACAGAAGTAGAATAAACCTACACCTATAATCCAACATATATGCAGTTGATTCTTTCAGGAGGGCTGAAATGCTGCATCTGCTGAGTAGGAAGCTCAGCCTCATATTTACTGTCTGAGGCATGTACAAGGCATTGTGTGTTGCAAAAAGTAGGAATAAGAAGAATTGTGGGGTTGCAACCAAATGCTTTAACCCTTTGAGTGCTAATGACGGCTCTGAGCCGTCACAGAGTTTCTCACTCTGGTGCTAATGACGGCTCAGAGCCTTGAGGGAGATCTGGGGGCTCCTTACTGCTCCTACCCCGGCAATCATGCCTGTAGAGTGACAGGCATCGCCGGGGCTTCACGTGATGCATGGTGACGTCACGTGCAATTACGTGATGATGTCACCACTCAACTTTATTTATACTTAACAATGTTAAGTATAGGAGGAGGGGGCATGATGCTTACAAGCATGTATCTCAGGCATCTAAGCAGATACAGACCCCCAAGACCCATTGTTGGAAAGGTAATTGTCTAACCTTTCCAACAGTGTAAGTCTTGGGGGTCTGTAAAAAAAAAAAGTTAAAAAAATGTTTTCAAAAATTTCAAAAATAAAAAAAATCAAATATTAGCACCCAGGTGGGAAATGGCTTAGCAGCCAAAGTTAAAGGGACAAGAAACCCCCAAAAATTATTTCAATATTCATACAGAGCATACAATTTTAAACAACTTTTCAAATTTACTTCTGTTATCTAATTTGTTTTGTTTTCTTGGTATTCTTTGTTGATAAACATATCTAAGTAGGCTCAGGAGCTAGGAGCTAGCTTCTGATTGGTGGCTAGACATATATATATATCCTGTTGTCATTGGCCTATTGATGCGCTCAGCTAGCTCCCATTAGTGCATTCATGTTCCTTCAACAAAGGACACCAAGAAAATGAAGACAATTTGATAAAATAAGTAAAGTGGAAAGTTGTTTAAAATGGTATGTTCTATATGAAAAATAAAAGAAAAAAATTGTGTTTCATGTCCATTTAAAGGGATAGGAAAGTTAATATTAAACATTGCATGATACAGAAAGATCAAGTAATTGTAAGAGTTTTTTCAATTTACTTCTATCTTCAAATGTGCTTTGTTCTCTTGGTATCACTTTTTGAAAAAGAATACACACATATCCTACACTAGTTGGCGCTAGATGCTGATTGGTGTCTGCACACATTTGTCTCTTGTGATTGGCTCACTAGATATTTTCAGCTAGCTGCCAGTAGTGCAATGCTGTTCCTTCAGCAAAGAATAACAAGAGAATAAAGCAAATTTGATAATAGAAGTAAATTGGAAAGTTGTATTAAATTGTATGTTCTGAATTATAAAATAAAATGTTGGAGTGTCCTGTCCCTTAAAGGATAGTAAGGTATTACACTATGCTAAGCTCATAGTCTAAAAGTAATATATAAAAAAAGCTTAGATACATAATATAGTTTTCAATATGTGCGCACATTTGGTAAGTTGCTTTAGTAAAAATGCTCTAGAGTGTCATAACTGCACATGGATGGCAAATACTTGAAAAGATCTGTATGAACACTGAGCGACAATTTAAACAATAAAACATCTTTTATGTTATACGGTATGCATTCTTAATGGGCTTCTGACTGACATTTTCATTAAACTAGCGATTGCTCTATTCCATCTGAAGCCTTTGCTACCATAATTCCTTTACAGTATATTGAAAAAAAGATATTGATTTTACATAATATGGTAGAGTCTGCTATGCAAAACTTTTATCTGTAAAAGCTTATCCTATTATATTATGTATTATTCTGTACTTTTCTGTAAACTATGTTTGGTTCTTTATTGCTATTCTTGATCCTAGCATTCCATCAGAGAGACTATGACAAAGAATGCAAGTCATTATTACTGTATCACCATCACTGCATTATTATTTTGTGAGTATAGGTTGTTTCACTAAATAATAGAGGCAATTGAGAAAAACAGAATTTATGCTTACCTGATAAATTACTTTCTCCAACGGTGTGTCCGGTCCACGGCGTCATCCTTACTTGTGGGATATTCTCTTCCCCAACAGGAAATGGCAAAGAGTCCCAGCAAAGCTGGTCACATGATCCCTCCTAGGCTCCGCCCACCCCAGTCATTCGACCGACGGACAGGAGGAAATATATATAGGAGAAACCATATGATACCGTGGTGACTGTAGTTAGAGAAAATAATTCATCAGACCTGATTAAAAAACCCGGGCGGGCCGTGGACCGGACACACCGTTGGAGAAAGTAATTTATCAGGTAAGCATAAATTCTGTTTTCTCCAACATTGGTGTGTCCGGTCCACGGCGTCATCCTTACTTGTGGGAACCAATACCAAAGCTTTAGGACACGGATGAAGGGAGGGAGCAAATCAGGTCACCTAAATGGAAGGCACCACGGCTTGCAAAACCTTTCTCCCAAAAATAGCCTCCGAAGAAGCAAAAGTATCAAATTTGTAAAATTTGGCAAAAGTGTGCAGTGAAGACCAAGTCGCTGCCTTACATATCTGGTCAACAGAAGCCTTGTTCTTGAAGGCCCATGTGGAAGCCACAGCCCTAGTGGAGTGAGCTGTGATTCTTTCAGGAGGCTGCCGTCCGGCAGTCTCATAAGCCAATCGGATAATGCTTTTAAGCCAAAAGGAAAGAGAGGTAGAAGTCGCTTTTTGACCTCTCCTTTTACCAGAATAAACAACAAACAAGGAAGATGTTTGTCTGAAATCTTTAGTAGCCTCTAAATAGAATTTTAGAGCACGGACTACGTCCAAATTGTGTAACAAATGTTCCTTCTTTGAATTTGGATTCGGACACAAAGAAGGTACAACTATCTCCTGGTTAATATTTTTGTTGGAAACAACTTTCGGAAGAAAACCAGGCTTAGTACGCAAAACCACCTTATCTGCATGGAACACCAGATAGGGCGGAGAACACTGCAGAGCAGATAACTCTGAAACTCTTCTAGCAGAAGAAATTGCAACCAAAAACAAAACTTTCCAAGATAATAACTTAATATCTACGGAATGTAAGGGTTCAAACGGAACCCCTTGAAGAACTGAAAGAACTAGATTTAGACTCCAGGGAGGAGTCAAAGGTCTGTAAACAGACTTGATCCTAACCAGAGCCTGAACAAATGCTTGAACATCTGGCACAGCTGCCAGTCTTTTGTGAAGTAAAACAGATAAAGCAGAGATCTGTCCCTTCAGAGAACTTGCAGATAATCCTTTCTCCAAACCTTCTTGTAGAAAGGATAGAATCTTAGGAATTTTTATCTTGTTCCATGGGAATCCTTTAGATTCACACCAACAGATATATTTTTTCCAAATTTTTATGGTAATTTTTTCTAGTTACAGGCTTTCTAGCCTGAATCAGAGTATCTATTACAGAATCTGAAAACCCACGCTTTGATAAAATCAAGCGTTCAATCTCCAAGCCGTCAGTTGGAGGGAAACCAGATTCGGATGTTCGAATGGACCCTGAACAAGAAGGTCCTGTCTCAAAGGTAGCTTCCATGGTGGAGCAGATGACATATTCACCAGGTCTGCATACCAAGTCCTGCGTGGCCACGCAGGAGCTATCAAGATCACTGAGGCCCTCTCCTGATTGATCCTGGCTACCAGCCTGGGGATGAGAGGAAACGGTGGGAATACATAAGCTAGGTTGAAGGTCCAAGGTGCTACTAGTGCATCTACTAGGGTCGCCTTGGGATCCCTGGATCTGGACCCGTAGCAAGGAACCTTGAAGTTCTGACGAGACGCCATCAGATCCATGTCTGGAATGCCCCATAATTGAGTTATTTGGGCAAAGATTTCCGGATGGAGTTCCCACTCCCCCGGATGGAATGTCTGACGACTCAGAAAATCCGCTTCCCAATTTTCCACTCCTGGGATGTGGATCGCAGACAAGTGGCAGGAGTGATCCTCCGCCCATTGAATTATCTTGGTCACTTCTTTCATCGCCAGGGAAGTCCTTGTTCCCCCCTGATGATTGATATATGCAACAGTCGTCATGTTGTCTGACTGAAACCTTATGAATTTGGCCTTTGCTAGTTGAGGCCAAGCTCTGAGAGCATTGAATATCGCTCTCAGTTCCAGAATGTTTATCGGGAGAAGAGACTCTTCCCGAGACCATAGACCCTGAGCTTTCAGGGATTCCCAGACCGCGCCCCAGCCCACTAGGCTGGCGTCGGTCGTGACAATGACCCACTCTGGTCTGCGGAAGCTCATTCCCTGTGACAGATTGTCCAGGGTCAGCCACCAACGGAGTGAATCTCTGGTCTTTTGATCTACTTGAATCGTCGGAGACAAGTCTGTATAATCCCCATTCCACTGTCTGAGCATGCACAGTTGTAATGGTCTTAGATGAATTCGTGCAAAAGGAACTATGTCCATTGTTGCAACCATCAATCCTATTACTTCCATGCACTGCGCTATGGAAGGACGAGGAACAGAATGAAGTACTTGACAAGAGCTTAGAAGTTTTGATTTTCTGACCTCTGTCAGAAAAATCCTCATTTCTAAGGAATCTATTATTGTTCCCAAGAAGGGAACTCTTGTTGACGGGGACAGAGAACTTTTTTCTTTGTTCACCTTCCATCTGTGAGATCTGAGAAAGGCTAGGACGATGTCCGTATGAGCCTTTGCTTTTGACAGGGACGACGCTTGAATCAGGATGTCGTCCAAGTAAGGTACTACTGCAATGCCCCTTGGTCTTAGAACCGCTAGAAGGGACCCTAGTACCTTTGTGAAAATCCTTGGAGCAGTGGCTAATCCAAATGGAAGTGCCATAAACTGGTAATGCTTGTCCAGAAAAGCGAACCTTAGGAACTGATGATGTTCCTTGTGGATAGGAATATGTAGGTACGCATCCTTTAAATCCACGGTAGTCATAAATTGATTTTCCTGGATAGTAGGTAGGATTGTTCGAATAGTTTCCATTTTGAACGATGGTACCCTGAGAAATTTGTTTAGGATCTTTAGATCCAAAATTGGTCTGAATGTTCCCTCTTTTTGGGAACTATGAACAGATTGGAATAAAATCCCATTCCTTGTTCTCTTATTGGAACTGGATGTATCACTCCCATCTTTAACAGGTCTTCTACACAATGTAAGAATGCCTGTCTCTTTATTTGGTTTGAAGATAATTGAGACCTGTGGAACCTTCCCCTTGGGGGTAGTTCCTTGAATTCCAGGAGATAACCTTGAGAAACTATTTCTAGCGCCCAAGGATCCTGAACATCTCTTGCCCAAGCCTGAGCAAAGAGAGAAAGTCTGCCCCCCACTAGATCCGGTCCCGGATCGGGGGCTATCCCTTCATGCTGTTTTGGTAGCAGTGGTAGGCTTCTTGGCCTGCTTACCCTTGTTCCAGCCTTGCATTGGTTTCCAGGCTGGTTTGGGTTGTGAAGTATTACCCTCTTGCTTAGAGGATACAGAATTAGAGACTGGTCCGTTTCTGCGAAAGGGATGAAAATTAGGCTTATTATTAGCCTTAAAAGACCTATCCTGTGGGAGGGCGTGGCCCTTTCCCCCAGTGATGTCTGAAATAATCTCTTTCAAATCAGGTCCAAATAATGTTTTACCTTTGAAAGGAATGTTAAGCAATTTTGTCTTGGAAGACACATCCGCTGACCAAGACTTTAGCCAAAGCACTCTGCGCGCCACAACAGCAAACCCTGAATTTTTCGCCGCTAATCTAGCTAATTGCAAAGCGGCATCTAAAACAAAAGAGTTAGCCAATTTAAGTGCTTGAACTCTGTCCATAACCTCCTCATACGAAGATTCTTTACTGAGCGATTTTTCTAGTTCCTCGAACCAGAAACACGCTGCCGTAGTGACAGGAACAATGCATGAAATTGGTTGTAGAAGGTAACCTTGCTGTACAAAAATCTTTTTAAGCAAACCCTCTAATTTCTTATCCATAGGATCTTTGAAAGCACAACTATCTTCGATACGAATAGTAGTGCGTTTGTTTAGAGTAGAAACCGCCCCCTCAACCTTGGGGACTGTCTGCCATAAGTCCTTTCTGGGGTCGACTATAGGAAATAATTTCTTAAATATAGGGGGGGGAACAAAAGGTATGCCGGGCCTTTCCCACTCTTTATTTACTATGTCCGCCACCCGCTTGGGTATAGGAAAAGCGTCGGGGGGCACCGGAACCTCTAGGAACTTGTCCATCTTACATAATTTCTCTGGAATGACCAAATTGTCACAATCATCCAGAGTAGATAACACCTCCTTAAGCAGTGCGCGGAGATGTTCTAATTTAAATTTAAATGTCACAACATCAGGTTCAGCTTGATGAGAAATTTTCCTGAATCTGAAATTTCTCCATCAGACAAAACCTCCCTCATGGCCCCTTGAGATTGGTGTGAGGGTATGTCAGAACAGTTATCATCAGCGTCCTCTTGCTCTTCAGTGTTTAAAACAGAGCAATCACGCTTTCTCTGATAAGTAGGCATTTTGGATAAAAGATTTGCTATGGAGTTATCCATTACAGCCGTTAATTGTTGCATGGTAATAAGTATTGGCGCACTTGATGTACTAGGGGCCTCCTGTGTGGGCATAACTGGTGTAGACACAGTAGGGGATGATGTAGTATCATGTTTACTCCCCTCATTTGAGGAATCATCTTGGGCAATATCATTATCTGTTGCATTACTGTCCTTACTTTGTTTGGACACTATGGCACAATTATCACATAAATTTAAATGGGGAGACACATTGGCTTTCATACATATAGAACATAGCTTATCTGATGGTACAGACATGTTAAACAGGCTTAAACTTGTCAACAAAGCACAAAAAACGTTTTAAAATAAAACCGTTACTGTCACTTTAAATTTCAAACTGAAAACACTTTATTACTGAATATGTGAAAAAGTATGAAGGAATTGTTCAAAATTCACCAAAATTTCACCACAGTGTCTTAAAGCAGTATTGCACACCAAATTTCAGAGCTTTAACCCTTAAATTAATGGAACCGGAGCCGTTTTTACATTTAACCCCTATACAGTCCCAGAATGAGGCTCTGTCTATAACTAGAAAGGCCCCCATCTGAAAAAGGTGTCCAACACAGTGCCTGCCGTTTTTCTAAACGTTCCCCAAGATTATAATACCAATAATTAGTTAGAATCTGCATAATATGCCTAGTAAAGCAATTGTTTTAGCCCAGAAAAATGTCTACCAGTTTTTAAGCCCTTTTTGAAGCCCTTTATTCTTTTATGTTTAACTAAGAAAATGGCTTACCGGTCCCCATGAGGGGAAATGACAGCCTTCCAGCATTACACAGTCTTGTTAGAAATATGGCTAGTCATACCTTAAGCAGAAAAGACTGCTAACTGTTTCCCCCAACTGAAGTTACTTCATCTCAACAGTCCTGTGTGGAAACAGCAATCGATTTTAGTTACTGTCTGCTAAAAATCATCTTCCTCTTACAAACAGAAATCTTCATCCTTTTCTGTTTCAGAGTAAATAGTACATACCAGCACTATTTTAAAATAACAAACACTTGATAGAAGAATAAAACTACAAAAAACTCTTAACCATCTCCGTGGAGATGTTGCCTGTGCAACGGCAAAGAGAATGACTGGGGTGGGCGGAGCCTAGGAGGGATCATGTGACCAGCTTTGCTGGGACTCTTTGCCATTTCCTGTTGGGGAAGAGAATATCCCACAAGTAAGGATGACGCCGTGGACCAGACACACCAATGTTGGAGAAATTGCAATTAGCAGCTGTCAGAGGGTTTCTATCCCCAGCTGATATAAATCTTATATCTTTATTATATGCGCTTTGGTATTATGATCCGCTAACCCTAACCACCATTTTCACTATGCCCTCACTGTAGTTTAAAGGGACACTAAACCCAATTTTTTTCTTTCATGATTCAGATAGAGCATGCAATTTTAAGGAACTTTCTAATTTACTCCTATTATAAAAATGTTCCTCATTCTCTTTGTATCTTTATTTGAAAAGCAGGAATGAAGGCTTAAAGGATTACTTTCTGTTATAATTTTTAAGCTAAACAACTAACATATTAAAGTTAATAAACATTAATTAAAACCTACTGACCTATATTTTCTCCAAAACGAAGTTTCATAATGTTCTAAAAGTTATATCTTTTATTCGCCGATGATGTCACGTTATCCTGCCCACTATTTTCAGCACTGCATGTTCAAAATACTTAAACCAATAACTTCGTGTTTAAAGCGCCATTTTGAAACCTAGGTATTGTAAACGGATTGGTACAGAGCAAAGGATACCCACGGAGTGGGTTTGGAAAACAATTAAATTTGAAGACAAGATTTCTGACATACGGTAGAGATATGTTAATGAAATGCTATTGATAAAAAGCGTATTTGGGGTAGTTAGTTAGTAACAGGCATAGAAAATATTTACTTACAGTGGCCCTTTAAGGAGCTAGCCCATTTTAGGTTTAGCACCTTGGTAGCGCTTGCTTATTGGTGAATAAATGTAGCCAACAATCAGCAAGCGCTATCCAGGGTCCTGAACTATAAATCCTACGCTTTCATTCCTGCTTTTTCAAATAATGATAAGAAGAGAATGAAGAAAAATTGCTAATAGGAGTAAATTAGAAAGTTGCTTAAAATTACATGGGGTTTTGTATCCCTTTAAATCTAACAGCAACCTCCAAAACTGCACTTTACGCCTAACTGTACTGAACCTATCCCTCACTTTAAGCTTTAACCCTAACTGCATGCATAGTCCATGCACTAATTAAAAACAACTTAAAGGGACATGACACCCACACATTTTCTTTCATGATTTAGAAAGAAAATGCAATTTTAAACATCTTTCTAATTTACTTATATTCTCTAATTTGTTTTATTCTCTTGATATTCTTTGCTGAAAAGCATATCTAGATATGCTCAGGAGCTGCTGATTGGTTGCTGCACATAGAAGCCTCGTGTGATTGGCTCACCATGTGCATTGCTTTTTCTTCAACTAAGGATATCTAAAACATTTAGCAAAATAAATAATAGAAGTAAATTGTAATGTTGTTTAAATTTCTATTCTCTATCTGAATCATGAAAGAAAGATTTTGGGTTTAGTGGCCCTTTAAAGGGACATACTCATATGCTAAATCACCTGAAACTGATGCAGTGTAACTGTAAAAAGCTGACAGAAAGATATCACCTAAATATCTCTATGTAAAAAAGGAAGATATTTTACCTCACATTTTCCTCAACTCAGCAGAGTAAGTTCTGTGTAAAAAGTTATACTAAGTTACTGCCCAGCTTCAGGTAAAAAAATATATAAAAAAAAAATGAAGAAATGAACAGCAGCCAATCAGCATCAGCAGTGCTGAGGTCATGAACTAATTTACTGTGATCTCATGAGATTTCACTTAACTGTCATGAGACTTCATTGTAAACTTCCTTACTCTGAATAGGGAATTAAGATGAGTATGCACGAAAGCTCGCCCCTTCTGCTGTCCCGGGACAGGCATACTGATTTGTTGCTTAGAAGTCCTTTACAATGGGATGTGGCTACTGAGGAACTTTTGAGGTAAATTATCTTTCTTTTTTACATAGAGATGTTCAGGTGATATTTTCTAGTCAGCTTTTTACAGCTATACTGCATCACTTTCAAGTGTTTAAACATTTGGGTATTATGGCCCTTTAAAGCCCAAACAAACGTACACAGAACACTACTCAGTTCTCTGTTATCTTATGCTACTTCTTTACTTTCTTCTGTTAAGAACTTTTAAGCTCTCATATGTAATCCTCATATAAAAACCTTGTCATGGACTATTGGTCCTTGAGTTTGGACTCTAGAAGAGTCTTCTGAATCTGAACACTATTTTTGGTTTTGACTCTTTTTATGCACTGGCTATTCTCCTGTCCTTCCCTCTGGTTACCCTGTTTAAACATTGGCTTGCTTTCCTTGTCTATATGTATTTATGATCATTTACAAGTTATGTAGTATAATATCACACACATATTACAAGTCTTAAGTAAGTTTTTATCATATTCTAGTGTGCACTAACATGTTTATGTTGTATAGCGTGGGTGCGTTAATTCCCTCACATAATAATCTTATTTGGGGTGTGCAGTAAAATTAATGTTGCATAACGCTCAAGCGCCGAAGTCAATGGATCTCAAAATATATACTCAAGTAGTGGAGTTCTTCATTTAGCTCTGTGCTATACTATTTCAATGTAACTTGAGAATAACACTATTGACGCATACATACTGTACATTCAAAGACACATACGCACACTTTTGACCTCTTTTCCACACCTTGTCATATACTATATCCCTTTAATTCTGCCGCAAAACCTTATTTTCATTATTAAATCTTTGCTTCCTTTTTATTAAATCTTAATATGACAATTTATTTTTCATAGCATGTTCTTGTGTATTGTTATGCAAACTAGAAAGTAATAACTAGGAAGTGATAACTGTTTACTTCAGGTCTCAAAAAGCGCTACATTTTAAAGAAGTATTTTGGATGGAACACGAGTGGAACATTTAACTTACCACTTGAAATACAAATGCAATAAGCATACTAATAATGCTCTATGCTTTCCATTAAACTTATAGGGTGTGTTAAAAAAAGTTTTGGCCACGTTAAGATGCTTTAATTAACATTTTTAACCATCAACTTATACCAGATAACCTCCTGACCAATCACAATAAAATGCTTAAAGAATTGTAAATATAAAGGAATCCTCCTAAAAAATCCTTCTGCATACTAGTTAATCTTCTGTATTGGGGTACAATGTACAGACTGATTTACTGAGTGAAGGAACACAGTCTCAGCATTCCGATGTTTGCAGCGTATCACCCGAAATCTGAGTAACTGGCGGTCACATGTTCCACTGATCACGTGAATTGTACAATCTATCAGGTTACCGGTAAATATGTCCTTGTTTTTACCACTTTATTTCTATATAAAAGTTTGTGAATGTTCACAATAATATAGTAAACTTATCTGCAGACAAATCCACTACGCATTTTGTATAACTTAATAAAGGTTCAGAGATAGTGCCAAAATGTTTAGTGAATTTGTCTGCAGAGACCTTTTCTATATTATTGTAAAAGTTCACAAACTTTTATACCGGAATATATTGTGAAAACCAAGGACGTCTTTACCAGTTGCCTTATAGGTTGTACAAATCATGCGATTGGTGATGCACATGACCACTCGTTACTCAGATTTGGGGTGAGACACTGCAAACATTTGAATGATGAGACTGTAGCGATCATGTCTGCCAGACATCGATAAATATCGGCATTTATCATTTCACAAGCAGTTCTGGTGAACTGCTTGTGCCATGCCGCCCCCAGCAGACTCGTGGCAAATCGGCCACTAGTAGGGGGTGTCAATCAACCCGACCATATGAGATCGGGCGTATTGATGTCCGCCGCCTCAGAGGAGGCGTACGAGTTAAGGATCAATGGTCTTAAGACCGCTGCTTCTTAAATCCTGTAGATGGCGAGCCTGAAGGCTCGCGCGGAAACAGGGGGATACAGCCCCATCTGGGCAGTGATAAATCAGCCCCTGTGTTTCTGAAGATTACGGAGAGACATCAGAGGTCTGGTAAGATTCCCTGAGTAAGCCTGGTCACAATTGCCTAGATGAGAACTTTTTGCTATTTATAAAAGGAAGCAGCTATACTATCCATACAGTCTAACTACTTTGATGAAAGATATTTTCATTACTTAACTGAAAGTTGTGATAGTTTGTTTGGACTGCTCTATAACTTTAGGATTTTGGGAGCAATTCCTTTTTATTTAATATTTTTTACCCATAGCAGCAAGTCTGGAGTATTAACGTTCTTTGCCACTGTCTGATTCATGAGCTGTTTCCTTCCCTATTTATATATTTTTTTAGAATTTTGAATGCCATCACCAAGTAGAGAGACTTAGCAAAATCTAAGTCATTACAGAATGTTTACAACATATATATTAATCCCATTCACCCCCACTCTTTCCTCACTCTTTCCTCATAATCAAATACATTCTTTCCATGTCGAGTAGGGTTGTTTCATTATAAGGAAATATTTTTGTTTTACTTTATGCATGTTGAAATAATTAATTATGTTTTATAGCTAGTTTTTGTGTAAGCATCATCATAATTTTACAGCAGGATTTGTTTTCTACTGCCTCTGTTCAGAAATGTTTTACTGTTTGTAAACTACAGTTAAAAACTAATTTTATATCTATATGTACCAAACACATGGTGTTCTCTACTTTTTATAACACTCTGTCTTTTTGGCATCTCATATATTACATCAATGTCATTCCTAATGTGCATCATTCTCTTTCTATGTTCCTTCCTTCCCATATTCATTCAACACACTCTCATTTTTCTCCTTTTTTCCATCCACTTCATTTTTTTGGCTGTGCATCTACACGATGCCCCCTGTCAATGGTGACCTTGCCGGACGCAGCCATTGGATAAGATTTATAGCTCAACACATCGTGAGCGCAAGCTATGGAACACTTTGTGATGGAACAGCTGAAAGCTGTAAATTTTCCTCCTCTGTCAAAAATAAAGGTCCCATCTCACTTAAAACGGCATCATTTCAAGCTCTGGATAAGGATGAACATATGAGGTACTTCACCACCAATAAACACAGCAGTGTAATATTTTTAAAATGATTGCTAATGAATTTATAATATATTTAAAATAATGATCAAATGATGGGATTGCATTTAAAGGGACAGTCTACTCCAGAATTGTTATTGTTTAAAAAGATAGATATTCCCTTTAATACACATTCCCCAGTTTTGCATAACGAACATGGTTACTTTTTACCTCTGTGATTACTTTGTATTTAAGCCTCTGCAGACTGCCCCCTTATTTCAGTTCTTTTGACAGATTTGCATTTTAGCCAATCACCTGTAAAAAATGTAAAAATGCACTGCAATAAGAGGTGGCCTTCAAGGGCTTTGAAATTAGCATATGAGCCTACCTAGATTTAGCTTTCAACAAAGAATACCAAAAGAATGAAGAACATTTGCTGATAAAAGTAAATTGAAAAAATGTTTAAAATTGTATGCCCTATCTGAATCATGAAAGTTTAATTTTGACTTGACTGTCCCTTTAAAGGGGAAAAAAGCTCATAGTATCAGCAATTAAAGGGACACTAAACCCAACATTTTTCTTTCATGATTTAGGTAGAGAATACAATTTTAAACAACATTACAATTTACTTCTATTATCTAATTTGCTTAATTATTTAGATATCCTTTGTTGAAGAAATAGCAATGCACATCGGTGAGCCAATCACACAAGGCATCTATGTGCAACAACCAATCAGCAGCTACTGAGCCTATCTAGATATGCTTTTCAGGAAATGATATCAAGATAATTAAGCAAATCAGATAATAGAAGTGAAATAGAAAGTTGTTTACAATTACATGCTCTATCTAAATCACAAAAGAAAAAAATTGGGTTTCATGTCCCTTTAAGCATTGCAAAGGTTTATGCAAGTCAAGAGAAGTTTGAGGATACATCTCTTGAAAACCTGCTGGAATAAATGTTGCTAATTTATGGCTAGATTACAAGCTTTGCGTTATACCGAGTGCGAAAATTTTCGCAAAATAAAGGAGCAGTACCACACTTTCGATAGCGCTGCCATTACGAGTTACTGAAAAACCTCCTTGTGCTGTGCGTTATGGTGCGTTAAGCTCCATACCTCACAAAAGCCAAGGGCTGAGTTTACGTGTTCGTGCACGCTTTCCTCCATAGACATCAATAGGGAGAGAGTGTTAGAAAAAAAACTAACATCTGCGATCGCGGAATGGCAAGTCGCCGTAACGCAACACCATTGATGGGGAAAAGAAAGTTACGCTTTAAACCTAACATCCTAACATAAACCCCTAGTCTAAACACCCATAGACCGCCACCCCCCGCATCGCTACCACCTAAATAAAGCTATTAACCCCTAAATCGCCAGCCCCCCACATCGCTACTACTATAATAAAACTATTAACCCCTAACCATCCACCCCTGACAACCCCACACCTAAATAAAGCTATTAACCCCTAATCCGTCACTCCCCGACATCACCGACACTAAATAAACCTTTTAACCCCTAAACCATTGACCCCCCACATCTCAACTAACAAATAACCCTATTTACCCCTAAACCACCAGCCCCCACATCGTAACTAATAAACTAAACCTATTAACCCGTGAAATCAGAAGAATAATTAGATCTTACAGCGCTCCAAGTGGATATAATATAGCGACCTATAGCTCCTATCTAAAGTGGGTCCCCAACTACCCACAGAATTGAAATTCTAGTTGTAAGAGGGCTAGAAAGGAGCGCCAAAAAAGGCAAGGTCTAATAGGAATAGATGTGGTGGTTAAAGGTGTATGTGGTACTGAACCACAGGTCTAAATATGACTCTGTGTGGGTCTGTGTACAGAAACCAAAATATAATATAGCTTAGGATACTTAAAAAGCTATTACCAATTATAGTGGTAAAATATCACAAGATGTTTTAATACATATTACATAAATAAACATGGATCCATGGTACATAAAACATAAATAAAAATAGATAAAACAAATGATGAGTAGTATACACATGTCAGATACAGTAGATGGAACAAATAAAATATATATTAGCCTTCCAAGGAAGCGAACCAAAGCAGAAAGCTTATTAATGCTGACAAATAATTACTAAAAGAATCATCAATAAGAAAATTAAATAATATATAGAATTTATGAAAAATAATGTAAATCAATAGACGTTAATCCAGTTTAAATCAGTGATCTGGTGTGGTAACAGTTCTCCTCATCTGTTATGCGTGGTGTTAGTGTTAACCAATAGTGGAACAATGAAAAATCCAAAAGGTGAAAAAATGAAAAATTGCAAAAAATCAACTAGTGTGTACGCAAGCTAGTGCAAATCAAATAAAGGAGTGTTTGTGATCACGTAACAAAATAATGTTGCACAAAAGTGAAAAATTGAGTGAAGAAAAAATATCTAAAATAAAACAATGGTCCTTGATATAATCCAATCAATGAAAAGTGTTTCTTAGTTTTAGTTCATTCAATAAAGTCAATAGATGTGCGTAGAAAAAATAAAATATAACTGGGAAATCCTCAAAACCTGTAAACAGAAGATAAAAACATAGCATAATACTGTTATAATATTAGGTAGTAAAAGGAATATAGCTCACCATATAATTGCCAACGCGTTTCGGCCCACAGATGGGGCCTTTTTCAACACTAGTATATGGTTAGGTGAGCAAGAACTTTTATATCTATGTGTAACCAATCAGAATATGCTTCCATTGGCGCCAAAAATCTCTCAGTACCGGAAGTGCTGTACCGGACTGATGATTTTTTGAACCGGATATTGTTATTCCGGTTTTAGGGTCAATATATTCATACACTTAATATTTCCACTAAAACATGCAGTGATTAAGTCAGGTATGTTTTAAATAAGAAATAACTTAGTTCTACTCATTTGCCCTTTATTACTAATTAACCTGCCAGATTTAGGCGATCTTACTTAGCCATATTGTGCGCTACCGGATATTTCTGATCTCGTCAAACCGGAAGTTGAAGTGGCCTATACTTCTGGTGCGGAGTTATTACGCTCGACCGGAAGTTGTGATTTTGTGAAACCGGAAGTTGTGGTTTCCTTAAGCCGGAAGTAAAGAGAGCGTGAGCTTCCAGTGGGGCTTTTTCTTTGTGTTGTAATCCGGTGTATCTCTGTTATATAAATATGGGGCAGGAAGAACTGATTGATTGGAGCATGAGCTGATATAGGTCTGCATGATAAATATGCATGTGTTTAAGTGTTAACATACAGTTCAAGGTTTGCTAATTTCATAGATACAGTTATATATAAGTGAAATCGTGCAAATAAAATTAAATAAATAGATCTCATCAGACGCATATACAGGGGTGTGTGCATTGGTAACAGGGCTGTGTACTTTTTAACAATAGCATATGTTCACATTTTCAAAGTGAACATTTTATAAGTGAGGCATTAATTTTTAAGAATTATACAAGAATTACACTCAACACTCTCCACACTGCTGGTTACTAACTATCAAACTGCCTACTGACATCTACTAAGGAATGCTGAGTTAACCTACTGTCTCTTCTGCTTTCAGGTACGTGAACTCAGGCCCTGCACTGAAATCTTGCTATTCTGTCATTTTACAACAAATCCCTCTTTTTGGTACGTGAACTCAGGCCCTGCACTGAAATCTTGCTATCCTGTCATTTTACAACAAATCTCTCTTTTTGGTACGTGAACTCAGGCCCTGCACTGAAATCTTGCTATTCTGTCATTTTACAACAAATCCCTCTTTTTGGTACGTGAACTCAGGCCCTGCACTGAAATCTTGATATTTCCTGCTTTTCTGTCATTTTACAGGGAGTGCAGAATTATTAGGCAAGTTGTATTTTTGAGGATAAATTTTATTATTGAACAACAACCATGTTCTCAATGAACCAAAAAAACTCATTAATATCAAAGCTGAATAGTTTTGGAAGTAGTTTTTAGTTTGTTTTTAGTTATAGCTATTTTAGGGGGATATCTGTGTGTGCAGGTGACTATTACTGTGCATAATTATTAGGCAACTTAACAAAAAACAAATATATACCCATTTCAATTATTTATTTTTACCAGTGAAACCAATATAACATCTCAACATTCATAAATATACATTTCTGACATTCAAAAACAAAACAAAAACAAATCAGTGACCAATATAGCCACCTTTCTTTGCAAGGACACTCAAAAGCCTGCCATCCATGGATTCTGTCAGTGTTTTGATCTGTTCACCATCAACATTGCGTGCAGCAGCAACCACAGCCTCCCAGACACTGTTCAGAGAGGTGTACTGTTTTCCCTCCTTGTAAATCTCACATTTGATGATGGACCACAGGTTCTCAATGGGGTTCAGATCAGGTGAACAAGGAGGCCATGTCATTAGATTTTCTTCTTTTATACCCTTTCTTGCCAGCCACGCTGTGGAGTACTTGGACGCGTGTGATGGAGCATTGTCCTGCATGAAAATCATGTTTTTCTTGAAGGATGCAGACTTCTTCCTGTACCACTGCTTGAAGAAGGTGTCTTCCAGAAACTGGCAGTAGGACTGGGAGTTGAGCTTGACTCCATCCTCAACCCGAAAAGGCCCCACAAGCTCATCTTTGATGATACCAGCCCAAACCAGTACTCCACCTCCACCTTGCTGGCATCTGAGTCGGACTGGAGCTCTCTGCCCTTTACCAATCCAGCCACGGGCCCATCCATCTGGCCCATCAAGACTCACTCTCATTTCATCAGTCCATAAAACCTTAGAAAAATCAGTCTTGAGATATTTCTTGGCCCAGTCTTGACGTTTCAGCTTGTGTGTCTTGTTCAGTGGTGGTCGTCTTTCAGCCTTTCTTACCTTGGCCATGTCTCTGAGTATTGCACACCTTGTGCTTTTGGGCACTCCAGTGATGTTGCAGCTCTGAAATATGGCCAAACTGGTGGCAAGTGGCATCTTGGCAGCTGCACGCTTGACTTTTCTCAGTTCATGGGCAGTTATTTTGCGCCTTGGTTTTTCCACACGCTTCTTGCGACCCTGTTGACTATTTTGAATGAAACGCTTGATTGTTCGATGATCACGCTTCAGAAGCTTTGCAATTTTAAGAGTGCTGCATCCCTCTGCAAGATATCTCACTATTTTTGACTTTTCTGAGCCTGTCAAGTCCTTCTTTTGACCCATTTTGCCCAAGGAAAGGAAGTTGCCTAATAATTATGCACACCTGATATAGGGTGTTGATGTCATTAGACCACACCCCTTCTCATTACAGAGATGCACATCACCTAATATGCTTAATTGGTAGTAGGCTTTCGAGCCTATACAGCTTGGAGTAAGACAACATGCATAAAGAGGATGATGTGGTCAAAATACTCATTTGCCTAATAATTCTGCAATCCCTGTACAACAAATCCCTCTGTGTCTGTGTATATATATATATATATATATATATATATATATATATATATATATATATATATATATATATATATATTGAGCAATTGAATTTAGTCTGTTAAAATTAAGTCCTGCATTTTTTGTAATGATTTTTCCCAATGTCTCAATTCTAATGTCTAGTTAATTTCCATGTGATGCTCACTCCTTATCAATACTTGCTATAACTCTAAAATTTATAGTTTTCTTATGTCACAGTTTTAACCCCCTCCAAATTTTATTGTCTGTTTACTTAACTCATCTCACCCTGACCAGATTCTAACATTCCAATTGGCCTTACCAACTGTCTTTCATTAGCAATTAAGTAAATTTAGTGGACTCGGCTGACTGCCCTACCTGTATATATTTCAGACTAGCTTGGGGAAGTGCATTGCACAGGGGTATGTGCATTGGTAAAAGGGCTGTGTACTTTTTAACAATAGCATATGTTCACATTTTCAAAGTGAACATTTTATAAGTGAGGCATTAATTTTTAAGAATTATACAAGAATTAAGTGAACATTTTATAAGTGAGGCATTAATTTTTAAGAATTATACAAGAATTAAGTGAACATTTTATAAGTGAGGCATTCATTTTTAAGAATTATACAAGAATTGAACAAGGATTGGGCAAGGGACAAGACACAAGGCACATACTCTTGTATTACTATGTTTTATGTATATCATTGTATCCTTTTGCAAGTGCTGCTGTAACACTGTGTCTTATGTGTTTACTTGGTTCCCACTTTCAGAATAATGCTCAATATCTTCATATTCCTTTTTTCAACTTCTTGTCTCTACAACAAACTACATTACTCTCTTACTCCTTCTCCCTCTCCACCTGCACTGTTCATTAGCCCATCTCTCTTATACTCACCTTACTTTTGTACTCATGAACTCTACTTATTCCTAAATACTCTCTCTCCCCCCTGCACTTCAGTTAAACAACAGTCTCATTACTGCAAATCTGCTTCTAATCTCATGTCACTCTCCCTCTTGCTCATACTAGCTGCTGGCGACATCTCCCCTAATCCTGGTCCCTCACAACCTCCTAACCTTTCACATCCTTGTGTGCCTTTCAATAGACTTCATAAACTAAACTCTGGTAACCTTAATTGCATTCCTCTTACATCTAAAAACCCCTCACCCTTCACTTGTGCACTCTGGAACTCTCGCTCTGTTTGCAACAAGCTAACTTCTATCCATGATCTCTTTATCTCCCACTCTCTTAACCTTCTGGCTCTTACAGAAACCTGGCTCTCTACCTCAGACACAGCATCCACTGCTGCCCTGTCACATGGGGGTCTCCATTTCAGCCACACTCCTAGGTCTGGCAATAAACAAGGAGGTGGTGTCGGTATTTTACTTTCCTCTCGTTGCACCTTCCAACAAAAACAGCCCTTCTCTTCACTCACATTTTCTTCATTTGAAGCACACATGATTCGGTTATTCTCTCCCCTCTCTATATGTGTTGCAGTCATATACCGCCCCCCTGGCTCCCCAACTCAATTTTTAGATCACTTTGCTGCCTGGCTTCCTTATTTCCTTTCCTCAGACACCCCTGCCCTCATTCTTGGCGACTTCAACATCCCCCTTAACAATCCCACTGCCTCATCTGCTAAACAACTTCTGCAACTCACTTCCTCTTTCGGTCTGTCACAATGGACTGATTCTACCACTCACAAAGACGGTCACTCCCTTGACCTGATCTTTAGCTATCGATGCACTCTCTCAAACTTCTCAAACTCCCCTTTTCCTCTTTCTGACCACCATCTCCTTACCTGCAACATATCATCCCTTCCTACAACTCTCCCTCCTTCTACTCCTCACACCAAACTTCACAGAAGCATTAGGTCTTTAGATCAGCAACAACTTGCTAATTCCCTTCAACCGCTCCTCTCATCCTTCTCCTCCTTTTCCTGCCCTGAACAATCTATCTGCCACTATAATTCCACCCTTATATCCGTCCTTGACAATCTCGCCCCTCTTACCACTGCTAGGAAATCACACACTCATCCCCAGCCCTGGCATACTCCTCTGACACGGTACCTACGCAGATGTTCCCGTACTGCTGAACGGCATTGGAGAAAATTACGGAGTTCAGCTGATTTTCTTCATTACAAATTCATCTTGAACTCCTACTACTCTGCCCTTAATCTCCACAAGCAACACTACTTCTCTACTCTTATCTCTAATCTTTCTTCAAACCCAAAACGTCTGTTCTCCACTTTCAATACTCTCCTCCGCCCTCCCCCACTTCCTAATACAACTTCTCTGTCAGCTCAAGACTTTGCCAGTCACTTCATTAACCCCTTAATGACAATTGACGTACCAGATACGTCATGCATTAACAAGCAGTTAATGACAATGGACGTACCTGGTACGTCAGTTGTCTAACAGAGTGCTGGAAGTGATCACAATCGCTTCCAGCAGCTCTGAGGGTATTGCAGTGATGCCTCAATATGGAGGCATCCTGCAATACCCCTTTACAAGCCTCCGATGCAGAGAGAGCCACTCTGTGGCCCTCTCTGCACCGGTAGTGATGGTGCCGTTGTCCGGGTGGGAGGGAGCGTGCGCGCGTGTGCACGAGACACGCGCGCGTGCACGTGAACATAGTGGGCGTGCACTGTGCGTGTGCACGAGGTGCATGTGCACGATGCGCGCGTGCATGTGCACGTGCATGTGCGCGCATTAGCCACACTGACACCAATGAGGGCAAAAAACCAGGGAAAGGTAAAAAAATTTTTTTCAAATATAAATGGATCTGGGAGGGGGAGGGGGGTGGGGTTATTGTGGGGGTATTGTGGAGGGGCTGCTACACTACAGAAAGAGTTAATTGAAAAATAAAATAAAAATTTGTTTTTTGGGGCCAAGATGGCGGTAATTAGGTAGAGGAGAGGGTTAGAGAGCTGGAGGGGGGATCAGGGAGGTTGGGGCTAAGGCAGGGGTCCATCCCAGCTAAAAGATTTTATTATTTTTATTTAAAAAACAAACAAACCCTCTTATTTAGTACTGGCAGACTTTCTGCCAGTACTTAAGATGGCGGTAACAATTGTGGGGTGGGGGAGGGAAGAGAGCTGTTTGGGAGGGATCAGGGGATGGGATGTGTAAGGTGGGAGGCTGATCTCTAAAATTAACCCTGCAAGCTCCCTAAAAGCGACCTAATTTAACCCCTTCACTGCTGGGCATAATTTACGTGTGGTGCGCAGCAGCATTTAGCGGCCTTCTAATTACCAAAAAGCAACGCCAAAGCCATATAAGTCTGCTATTTCTGAACAAAGGGTATCCCAGAGAAGCTTTTACAACAATTTCTGCCATAATAGCACAAGCTGTTTGTAAATTATTTCAGTGAGAAACCTAAAATTGTGAAAAATTTAAAGTTTTTTTTTTTTATTTGCTCGCATTTGGCGGTGAAATGGTGGCATAAAATATACCAAAATGGGCCTAGATCAATACTTGGGGTTGTCTACTACACTACACTAAAGCTAAAATTAACCCTACAAACTCCCTACAAGCTCCCTAATTAACCCCTTCACTCCTGGGCATAAAACACATGTGGTGCGCAGCGGCATTTAGCTGCCTTCTAATTACCAAAAAGTAACCCCAAAGCCATATAAGTCTGTTATTTCTGAAAAAAGGGGATCCCAGAGAAGCATTTACAACCATTTGTGCCATAATTGCAGAAGCTGTTTGTAAATAATTTCAGTGGGAAACCTAAAGTTTGTGACAAAATTTGTGAAATAGTTAACTTTTTTTTTTGGTCGCATTTGGCGGTGAAATGGTGGCATGAAATATACCAAAATGGGCCTAGATCAATACTTTGGGTTGTCTTCTAAAAAAAAAATCTATACATGTCAAGGGATATTCAGGTATTCCTGACAGATATCAGGGTTCCAATGTAACTAGCGCTAATTTTGAAAAAAAGTGGTTTGGAAATAGCAAAGTGCTACTTGTATTTATTGCTCCATAAATTGCAAAAAAAGCAAAGAATGTGTAAACATTGGGTATTTCTAAACTCAGGACAAAATTTAGAAACTATTTAGCATGGGTGTTTTTTGGTGATTGTAGATGTGTAACAGATTTTGGGTGTCAAAGTTAGAAAAAGCGTGTTTTTTTCCATTTTTTCCTCATATTTTATCTTTTTTTTTTAGTAAATTATAAGATATGATGAAAATAATGGTATCTTTAGAAAGTCAATTTTATGGCGAGAAAAACGGTATATAATATGTGTGGGTACAGTAAATGAGTAAGAGGAAAATTACAGCTAAACACAAACACTGCAGAAATGTAAAAATAGCCATTGTCATTAAGGGTAAGAAAATTGAAAAATGGTCCGGTCATTAAGGGGTTAACAAAATTGATTCCATCAGACATGAAATCAGCTCTCAACACAATTCCATTCTCTCCCCCCCTCAAATACTCTCACTCAACCACAACCCTCATAACCTGAAACTTAGTTAATTCTCCCCTGTTACTAAGGACGAAGTTTCAGCACTTATACTGCGCTCTCACCTCACTACCTGTCCCCTTGACCCTATCCCCTCACAGCTGCTCCCCTTTCTCTCTGCTACCCTTACCCCTATACTAACACACATTTTCAACCTCTCCCTCAGCACTGGTACATTTCCCTCATCAATGAAACATGCACTGGTCACACCTATCCTCAAAAAACCTTCCCTTGATCCTACCTCCCCATCCAACTACCGCCCTATTTCCCTCCTCCCTCTTGCTTCAAAGCTTCTCGAAAAACTAGTATATGCACGCCTATCCCATTTCCTTACGTTAAACTCCCTTCTTGACCCGCTGCAATCTGGATTTCGTCCCCTATCACTCCACAGAGACAGCTATTGTTAAGGTCACCAACGACCTACTGACAGCTAAATCAAAAGGCCACTTCTCTCTGCTTATCCTCCTTGATCTGTCCGCAGCCTTTGACACTGTCGACCACCCTCTTTTGCTCCAAACCCTCCAATCCTTCGGCATCTGTGACACAGCCCTTTCGTGGCTCTCTTCCTACCTGTCAAACCGTACCTTCAGTGTAGCCTTCTCTGGGGCCTCCTCTGCCCCGTCACCACTTTCTGTCGGAGTACCGCAAGGCTCTGTCCTCGGTCCCCTTCTCTTCTCAATCAATACGTCATCACTAGGTTCCCTTATTAAGTCCCACGGTTTCCAAAATCATTTGTATGCCGATGACACCCAAATCTACTTCTCTGCACCAGAACTATCTCCTTCCTTGCTAACCTGTGTCACTAACTGTCTTTCTCACACCTCTTCCTGGATGTCCTCTCACTACCTCATGCTAAATCTCTCCAAAACTGAGCTCCTCATTTTCCCCCCTTCTTCCAAAATCTCCACCCCCAATATCTCTATAACTGTCGACAACTCCATCATTACCCCTACCCCGCATGCCCGATGTCTCGGGGTCACATTTGACTCAGATATTTCCTTCACTCCTCACATTCAGTCCTTGGCTACAGCCTGCCGCTTCCACCTTAAAAACATCTCTAAAATTAGACACTTCCTTACACAAGACACAACTAAGATTTTAATCCACTCTCTCATTCTTTCCCGCCTTGATTACTGCAACTCTGTCCTCTCTGGTCTCCCCACCTGCCGCCTAGCTCCTTTACAATCCATAATGAACGCCTCTGCCAGACTCATCTTCCTTACACGTCGCTCTTCATCTGCTGCGCCTCTCTGGCAATCCCTTCACTGGCTTCCTCTTGCCTCTAGGATCAAACACAAAACTCTCACTCTTACATACAAAGCCCTCAACAGCACTGCTCCCCCCTACATCTCAGACCTTGTCTCCAGATACTCTCCCTCCCGTCCCCTTCGCTCTGCTCATGACCTCCTACTCTCCTCCTCTCTTGTCACCTCATCACACTCCCATTTACAGGACTTCTCCAGACTGGCTCCCATCTTGTGGAACTCTCTGCCTCACTCCACAAGACTCTCTTCTAGTTTTAAAAGCTTCAAGTGCTCCCTAAAGACTCTACTGTTCAGGGACGCATACAACCTACGCTAACCTTTCCTAATACCAGTTCCTCTCCTCCACTGCAATCCCCTGAACCCTCGTAGCATGTAAGCCTAAAAGTCCAGATGTTTGTAGATCACCTTCTTAAGAGCTGACTACAACAGTGCAACTCTTGGCAGGGCCCTCTACCCTATAACTGTTTTGTTGTACTCCCCCTTTGTTTATAGCGCTGCGGAATCTGTTGGCGCTCTACAAATAACCGATAATAATAATAATAATAATAATAATAGTGTCATACAACTTAGGAACATATATATTCATTTTTATACATAATATCATCTGAAACTATAACATATGCAAGTTATTGACAGGCTACGTGTCTAAAGATTAAGTTCGTAAAAGTAAAAACAAGGAGAACATGATGAATAACACAGTAAAATTTCTCAAGGAATATATAGTAAAGGTATTTACTTGACAGGCTCAAACAGTGCGTCATCGGTCATATCATTTACCGCTAAGTCAGTATACAAGGGTTGTTAAGGTTATCTGTATAAATGCTCTGTGTGAGAGTAACAAAAATACAGTGGTACTACATAGATCAACATGTGACCTTTTCGGACCTACACCCATATTATATATAATCCAAGTTATGGTGTAAACCCTTTCTTCATACCATATAGCATCTATAATATTATGTACCTATCATTGGGTGTCACATTTGTCCTGGACATACTTAACCCTGAACGGCCACAGTTATTTGAATTTAGTCTGGGATGATTAGATGGTAATCAAAGAACTCTAGTGGATTCCTATGTATCTATCATTATGTATCACATTTGTTCTAAATGGACTCTCCCCTGAACAGCCACAAGTGTATGGAATTGCTAGGATGATGGTAAGTTCTGGCAATTTATATCTAATTATACAGATGAAACGTCTTGTGTTTTGGTGACATGAGGATAAAGAGGAACTTTTTCCCTCCATAGTGTTATCTGATCTCGTTCAGAAACCCATTAAATGAACCTTAAAATATACCTTGTCTATCCTAATCCTAAATCCTAAATCTGAAGGGTGGACTTTTATCTAAAAGACCCTCTGATTCGTTATGTAAGTGTTGACATGTTCTGGTATCCAACAGCAGGGTAAAATGTTGTGGTAAGGGCAGTATAATTGTATAGACACTAGAATGTATTAAAGAATGCTAAGGATCTATAGAATCTAAATGTACGGTCCTAGTGAGTGAAGCTGATATGTCAAAATCTTAGATGTGCATGGACCTCCTAATCTAGGATATGTACTTAGATCCTGGTGTTTGTTAGCTATACTGATATCTCTTTCGTATTGGTCTCTGGATACAGAGATGTTTCTTCAGTATTCAGACATAGATGTTCTGAGTGGATTTTCGTGATGTTCAATTATTTCAGATTCAATAGATGGGAGAGGTCTTCTTTGTTGTTTAAACCCTTAGGGTAAAGACAATCTAACTCAAAGATCCATCTGGATTCTGATATCAGAAGGTTCTTTTCATAGTCACCCCCCCTCCAATTGGGTTTTATTAGTTGAATCCCATAAAAAATGAGGTCTTTAATGTTTCCTTTATGGTGAAAGGCAAAGTGTCTATACAGGGCAATGTCAGTGTTACCATGTTCGATTTGTAACAGGTGTTCCCGAATTCTATCTTTCAGGCACCTCAAGGTCTGTCCAACATACTGAAGTCCGCAACTGCATTGTACTATATAAATCACGCCCTTATTGCTGCATCTTATCAAATCCTTAATCTCATGTTTGTTGTTGGAATTGTGAGAAAGGAAGTTCCTAATTTTCTGGCCTCTCTTACATGCCTTACAGCTAGGACACGGAAAGAATCCTTTGATGTGTCTACCCGATACATCTCTCAATTGTGTTGTTCTTAAACGTGGGATACTGGGAGATAGGATGGTCTTTAAATTGTCAGATTTTCTATAGATGAATTTCGGTCTGCCGATGAGTGTATCTCCTATAATGTCGTCGTTCTTTAGTAGGTGCCAGTGTTTTTCTATTATTTTCTCTATAGTGCGCCTGTTTTCGCTATATTGCGTAATAAATGCAACATCTATAGAGTTGGTATCAATGTTGGTCACATTCTCCTTGTTCTTATACCTGAGTAGCTCCTTACAGTCTCTTCTTCTGACTTCTTCTATATCCTTATTGAGTTTATCTTCTCCGTATCCTCTTTCCAGGAAATGTGTTTTAAGTTCTTCTGCCTGTATTTCCCATAGAGTAGGGTCCGAGCAGTTCTTTTTCAATCTCAATAACTGCCCCTTGGGTATATTCTCCTTCCATCTGGAGTGATGGCAGCTCTCGCTGTGGATATAATTATTGCAGTCCACAGGTTTGAAGTATGTGGAGGTCTTGAATTTCCCATTTTCAACTGTTATTTTTAAATCCAAGAAGGTGATCTCAGTGCTACTTATCTCATGGGTGAATCTTAAGTTATAGATGTTGTTATTCATGACACTTAAAGTATGTTCCAAGTCTTCTTTGGAGCCTTTCCATATCATGAGGATGTCATCTATATATCTGTGGTATGAGACCAGGTCCGCGCCGGCTGGGCAGGACTCCCAAAATATGTGTTCCCATTTGCCCATGTAGAGGTTCACATAGCTCGGCGCAAACCTGGTCCCCATAGCTGTACCGCACAGTTGTCTATAAAACCTCCCATCATGATGGAAGTAGTTATGTGTCAGAATATAACTGATTCCCTCTAGGATGAATCTCTTCTGGAGTTCTGGCACTGTATGGTCCTTCTCTAGAAAGTACTCTATAGCCTCCCGACCTCCCTCGTGTGGTTTGCTAGTGTACAGGGAGGTCACATCACATGTGACAAGTAAGTAGCCCTCTGCCCATTCTATATTTTCCAAGATATTTAATATCTGGGTTGAGTCTCTTATATAGGATGGTAATTGTGTCACGTATTTTTGTAGGTTCTTATCTAGATATTTGGACAAATTGCTAGATAGGGACTCAATACCGGATATGATGAGTCTTCCCTGAGGGTTGAGAAGTGTCTTGGGGATTTTCGGGAGGTAATAAAAGACAGGAGTAACTGGGTGCTCAACGCTTATATATCTGAATTCTTTGTGGTTAAGAATTTCATTATTGTGTGCCTCACCTAGGATCCTATCTAGTTCCTTCTTGTAACCTCCCACGGGATTATTCCTCAGAACCTCATAGGTTTCTTTATCAGATAAAATCCTTCTGCATTCTGTGTTGTAGTCCTCTTTATTCAGGACTACGATGCCGCCACCCTTGTCGGCAGGTTTGATAACCAAATCTCTATTATTCTCTAGTGTTCTGATGGTTTGCATTTGGCTTCTGGATAAGTTGTGTTTGTACTTGTTCAATTGGTTTTGACTAACATTCTTTAGATCATTGCATACGATCATCTCGAAAGCTTCTATGGCGTTACCCTTACTGGGTGTGGGGTAAAAAGATGATCTGGGCTTAAGGTCAGAGTGTTGGTATGGGTCTGTGCCAGATTGTATACTGTTTCTTGGTTCCAGGACTCTTGTGTCGTATTCAAGAGGTGATTTCATAAAGTGTCGTTTTAACATCAGTTTTCTTATAAACTGTTTGACGTTAACAAATGTGTCGAATTTGTTGAGACCCTTAGAGGGGGCAAATGAGAGGCCATAGCTAAGAACAGAGTGGAGTCGTAGTGCTGCTCAATCAGTTCTTCCTGCCCCATATTTATATAACAGAGATACACCGGATTACAACACAAAGAAAAAGCCCCACTGGAAGCTCACGCTCTCTTTACTTCCGGCTTAAGGAAACTTCCGGTTTCACGAAATCACAACTTCCGGTCGAGCGTAATAACTCCGCACCGGAAGTATAGGCCACTTCAACTTCCGGTTTGACGAGATCAGAAATATCCGGTAGTGCACAATATGGCTAAGTAAGATCGCCTAAATCTGGCAGGTTAATTAGTAATAAAGGGCAAATGAGTAGAACTAAGTTCTTTCTTATTTAAAACATACCTGACTTAATAACTGCATGTTTTAGTGGAAATATTAAGTGTATGAATATATTGACCCTAAAACCGGAATAACAACACCCGGTTCAAAAAATCATCAGTCCGGTACAGCACTTCCGGTACTGAGAGATTTTTGGCGCCAATGGAAGCATATTCTGATTGGTTACACATAGATATAAAAGTTCTTGCTCACCTTACCATATTCTAGTCTTGAAAAAGGCCCCATCTGTGGGCCGAAACGAGTTGGCAATTATATGGTGAGCTATATTCCTTTTACTACCTAATATTATAACAGTATTATGCTATGTTTTTATCTTCTGTTTACAGGTTTTGAGGATTTCCCAGTTATATTTTATTTTTTCTACGCACATCTATTGACTTTATTGAATGAACTAAAACTAAGAAACACTTTTCATTGATTGGATTATATCAAGGACCATTGTTTTATTTTAGATATTTTTTCTTCACACAATTTTTCACTTTTGTGCAACATTATTTTGTTACGTGATCACAAACACTCCTTTATTTGATTTGCACTAGCTTGTGTACACACTAGTTGATTTTTTGCAATTTTTCACCTTTTGGATTTTTCATTGTTCCACTATTGGTTAACACTAACACCATGGATAACAGATGAGGAGAACTGTTACCACACCAGATCACTGATTTAAACTGGATTAACGTCTATTGATTTACATTATTTTTCATAAATTCTATATATTATTTAATTTTCTTATTGATCATTCTTTTAGTAATTATTTGTCAGCATTAATAAGCTTTCTGCTTTGGTTCGCTTCCTTGGAAGGCTAATATATATTTTATTTGTTCCATCTACTGTATCTGACATGTGTATACTACTCATCATTTGTTTTTATCTATTTTTATTTATGTTTTTATGTACCATGGATCCATGTTTATTTATGTAATATGTATTAAAACTTCTTGTGATATTTTACCACTATAATTGGTAATAGCTTTTTAAGTATCCTAAGCTATATTATATTTTGGTTTCTGTACACAGACCCACACAGTGTCATATTTAGACCTGTGGTTCAGTACCACATATACCTTTCACCACCACATCTATTCCTATTAGACCTTGCCTTTTTTGGCGCTCCTTTCTAGCCCTCTTACAACTAAACCTATTAACCCCTAAACCGCCAGAACCCCACATAAAAAAAAACACTAAATTAAACTATTAACTCCAAAACCTAACACCCCCTAACATTAAATTAAAAATTACAATATAACTATCGTAAATATTTAAAAACTTACCTGTGAAATAAAAAAAACTAACATTAAACTATAAATTAACCTAACATTACTATTCTAATAAAATAAAATAAAAACTACCAATTAAAAAACCTAAATTACGAATTTAAATAAAACTTATTCTACGAAAAAAAATCAAAAAAATCTAACATAACAAAAAAATAATAAACACTAAAATTACGAAAAATAAAAAACTCTCGCCTAGATTTAGAGTTCTGCGGCCAAAGGGGTGCTTAGCTAACGCTGGCTTTTTTCTGGCCGCACCTTTTAAATACCGCTGGTATTGAGAGTTAACAGAATGGCTGCGTTAGGCTCCAAAAAAGGAGCGTAGAGCATATTTAACGCAACTTCAACTCTCGATACCAGTGGTGCTTACGGACGCGGCCAGCTTCAAAAACGTGCTCGTGCACGATTCCCCCATAGAAAACAATGGGGCTGTTTGAGCTGAAAAAAAACCTAACACCTGCAAAAAAGCCGCGTTCAGCTCCTAACGCAGCCCCATTGTTGTCTATGGGGAAACACTTCCTACGTCTGCACCTAACACTCTAACATGTACCCCGAGTCTAAACACCCCTAACCTTACACTTATTAACCCCTATTCTGCCGCCCCCGCTATCGCTGACCCCTGCATATTTTTTTTAACCCCTAATCTGCCGCTCCGTAAACTGCCGCTACTTACATTATACCTATGTACCCCTAATCTGCTGCCCCTAACACCGCCGACCCCTATATTATATTTATTAACCCCTAATCTGCCCCCCACAACATCGCCTCCACCTGCCTACACTTATTAACCCCTAATCTGCCGAGCGGACCGCACCGCTATTATAATAAAGTTATTAACCCCTAATCCGCCTCACTAACCCTATAATAAATAGTATTAACCCCTAATCTGCCCTCCCTAACATCGCCGACACCTAACTTCAAACATTAACCCCTAATCTGCCGACTGGAGCTCACCGCTATTCTAATAAATGTATTAACCCCTAAAGCTAAGTCTAACTAACACTAACACCCCCCTAAGTTAAATATAATTTTTATCTAACGAAATAAATTAACTCTTATTAAATAACTTATTCCTATTTAAAGCTAAATACTTACCTGTATAAAAAATCCTAATATAGCTACAATATAAATTATAATTATATTATAGCTTTTAGGATTTATATTTATTTTACAGGTAACTTTGTATTTATTTTAACCAGGTACAATAGCTATTAAATAGTTAAGAACTATTTAATAGCTAAAATAGTTAAAATAATTACAAAATTACCTGTAAAATAAATCCTAACCTAAGTTACAATTAAACCTAACACTACACTATCAATAAATAAATTAAATAAACTACCTACAATTATCTACAATTAAACCTAACACTACACTATCAATAAATTCATTAAATACAATACCTACAATTATCTACAATTAAACCTAACACTACACTATCAATAAATTCTTTAAATAAAATATCTACAAATAACTACAATGAAATAAACTAACTAAAGTACAAAAAATAAAAAAGAACTAAGTTACAAAAAATAAAAAAATATTTACAAACATTAGAAAAATATTACAACAATTTTAAACTAATTACACCTACTCTAAGCCCCCTAATAAAATAACAAAGCCCCCCAAAATAAAAAATGCCCTACCCTATTCTAAATTAAAAAAGTTCAAAACTCTTTTACTTTACCAGCCCTGAACAGGGCCCTTTGTGGGGCATGCCCCAAAGAATTCAGCTCTTTTGCCTGTAAAAAAAACACATACAATACCCCCCCCCAACATTACAACCCACCACCCACATACCCCTAATCTAACCCATACCCCCCTTAAATAAACCTAACACTAAGCCCCTGAAGATCTCCCTACCTTGTCTTCACCTCACCGGGTCCCGATCTGTCCAGAAGAGCCTCCGATGTCTTGATCCAAGCCCAAGCGGGGGGCTGAAGAGTGACGTCCATCCTCGGGCTGAAGTCTGGACCAAGCGGCAGCTGAAGAAATCCATCATCAGCTGAAGTCGGAAGTCCATCATCGGGATGAAGTCTTCTATCAAGCCGCATCTTCAATCTTCTTTCTTCTGGAGCGGAGCCATCTTCTTTCCAACCGACGTGGAACATCCTCTTCAACTGACGCCTACTCGCCGAATGACGGTTCCTTTAAATAACGTCATCCAAGATGGCGTCCCTCGAATTCCGATTGGCTGATAGGATTCTATCAGCCAATCAGATTGTGCTTGAATTCTATTGGCTGTTCTGATCAGCCAATAGAATGCGAGCTCAATCTGATTGGCTGATTGGATCAGCCAATCGGATTGAATTTGAATCTGATTGGCTGATTCCATAAGCCAATCAGAATTTTCCTACCTTAATTCCGATTGGCTGATAGAATCCTAATACTAAAGCACATCGTGGGAAAACCAGGATATAGATCCTTATGAAGAAGCTGAACTCTGAAATTTTCGGAATGAGTATACTGCACATTATTTTGTTGTTAACTTCTGTAAATCACAAGTCAAGTTTTCTTTCTTCAGTGTGCACCATAATATTGAAGACCAGCGCCTCTATTTATCTAATCCAATCGGAATTTAGGTAGGAATATTCTGATTGGCTGATGGAATCAGCCAATCAGAATCAAGTTCAATCCGATTGGCTTATCCAATCAGCCAATCAGATTGAGCTCGCATTCTATTGGCTGATCGGAATGATGGACTTCCGACTTCAGCCGATGATGGATTTCTTCAGCCGCCGCTTGGATCCACACTTCAGCCTGAGGATGGACGTTACTCTTCAGCTCCCCGCTTGGGCTTGGATCAAGACATCGGAGGCTCTTATGGACAGATCAGGCCCCGGTGAGGTGAAGACAAGGTAGGGAGATCTTCAGGGGCTTAGTGTTAGGTTTATTTAAGGGGGTTTGGGTTAGATTACGGGTATGTGGGTGGTGGGTTGTAATGTTGGGGGGGGTATTGTATGTGTTTTTTTACAGGCAGAAGAGCTGAATTCTTTGGGGCATGCCCCGCAAAGGGCCCTGTTCAGGGCTGGTAAGGTAAAAGAGCTTTGAACTTTTTTAATTTAGAATAGGATAGGGCATTTTTTATTATAGGGGGGCTTTGTTATTTTATTAGGGGGCTTAGAGTAGATCTAATTAGTTTAAAATTGTTGTAATATTTTTCTAATGTTTGTAAATATTTTTTTATTTTTTGTAACTTAGTTCTTTTTTATTTTTTGTACTTTAGTTAGTTTATTTCATTGTAGTTATTTGTAGATATTTTATTTAAATAATTTATTGATAGTGTAGTGTTAGGTTTAATTGTAGATAATTGTAGGTATTGTATTTAATTAATTTATTGATAGTGTAGTGTTAGGTTTAATTGTAGATAATTGTAGGTAGTTTATTTAATTTATTTATTGATAGTGTAGTGTTAGGTTTAATTGTAACTTAGGTTAGGATTTATTTTACAGGTAATTTTGTAATTATTTTAACTATTTTAGCTATTAAAAATATTTAATAGCTATTGTACCTGGTTAAAATAAATACAAAGTTGCCTGTAAAATAAATATTAATCCTAAAATAGCTATAATATAATTATAATTTATGTTGTAGCTATATTAGGGTTTATTTTACAGGTAAGTATTTAGCTTTAAATAGGAATAATTTATTTAATAAGAGTTAATTTATTTAGTTAGAATAAAATTATATTTAATTTAGGGGGATGTTAGGGTTAGGGTTAAAATTAGCTTTAGGGGTTAAAAATGTATTAGAGTAGCGGTGAGCTCCGATCGGCAGATTAGGGGCTAATACTTGAAGTTAGGTGTCGGCGATGTTAGGGAGGGCAGATTAGGGGTTAATACTATTTATTATAGGGTTATTGAGGTGGGAGTGAGGCGGATTAGGGGTTAATAACTGTATTATAGTAGCGGTGAGATCCGCTCGGCAGATTAGGGGTTAATAAGTGTAGGCAGGTGGAGGCGACGTTGAGGGGGGCAGGTTAGGGGTTAATAAATATAATATAGGGGTCGGCGATGTTAGGGGCAGCAGATTAGGGGTACATAAGGATAACGTAAGTAGCGGCGCTTTGCGGTCAGCAGATTAGGGGTTAATTATTGTAGGTAGCTGGCGGCGACGTTGTGGGGGGCAGGTTAGGGGTTAATAAATATAATATAGGGGTCGGCGGTGTTAGGGGCAGCAGATTAGGGGTACATAAGTATAACGTAGGTGGCGGTCGGCAGATTAGGGGTTAAAAAAATTTAATCGAGTGGTTAGGAGCTTTATAAACCGGCGTTAGCCCAGAAAGCTCTTAACTACTGACTTTTTTCTGCGGCTGGAGTTTTGTCATTAGATTTCTAACGCTCACTTCAGCCACGACTCTAAATACCGGAGTTATTAGTCAAAGAATTACAAATGTCAATAATTCTTTGACTTTGTTTATGGATTATACGGAGTAGGACACGTCTCCACCTTTACCTATAGACGGTACTCTATACATCTTTAGGTGCGCCTAATTTTATTGTTTTATCTTATCTGGTTTGTTTTATTTTTGCATATACTATTTAATGCGTTATTTACTGTGACTGTGTTTGGATATATCCCCAGTTGGTCAGATAGACCACATGTTTTTATATTTTATTTTATATTTAATCCTTTATATTTTCCTATTGGCGCTTTACACGTTGTTTATTTGATCCACATTACGACTTATAGGTGAGCTAGAACACCTCTGTGTAGAGCGACTTTAGGTATACCCCAAGCGCTTGTTTTGATCGTCCCACAGCATAAATATGGGTTACGTTGCATTCCTATTGGCTGACACTTTCAAATCAGCCAATAGGATGAGAGCTACGGAAATCCTATTAGCTGATTTGAACACAGCTCCATGCCTCCACAACTCCGCAACACCGGGATGAAGAAAGAAGATGGCCCCACAATGGATGAAGATGTTGCCGTCTGGATGAAGACTTCTCGCCACCTGGATAAAGACGGATGTCCAGACTTCAGGAACCGTGCGTAGATTTTATGGGGTTAGTGGGGGGGGGGGGGTTGAAAAAAAAATTGGGTGTTTTTTTTTTTTTTTAGATTAGGGATGGGCACTGTAAAAGTGCTGAATGCCCTTTTAAAGGCAGTAAAAGAGCTGAATGCCACTTTAAGGGCAATGCCCATACAAATGCCCCTTTAGAATCAATGGGTAGCTTAGGTTTTATTTAGTTTTAGGTTTTTTATTTTGGAGGCTTGGTTGGGTGGGGGGCTTTGACTTTTAGGGGGGACTTTGTAATATTTTTATGTAAAAGATCTGAGGATTGGGGGTTAATAGGTTTAGTTTATTAGTTACGATGTTGGGGGCTGGAGGTTTAGGGGTTAATAGGTTTATATAGTGTTGGTGATGTGGGTGGGTGGCAGATTAGGGGTTACTAGGTTTAATATAGTGTTTGCGATGTGGGAGGGTGGCTGTTTAGGGGTTAATAGGTAGTTTATGGGTGTTAGTGTACTTTGTAACATTTTAGTTATGAGTTTTGTGAAACATTTTTGTTTCACAAAATCCATAACTACTGGTCTCAGATTGCGGAATGGATCGTGTCGGTATAGGCTGTAACTCAAGCATTTTAGCTGGACCGCACAACCTGTAATACGGCGCTATGGAAAATCCCGCACTCAAATGTCATTTTTTGAGTGTGGAATGGAGGGTTACGTTAAGGCTAAAATGCGTAACAGGCTATACCACTGCAAGTCGTAATATGCGTTACCGGACATTCCACGTGCAATGGTCAATTTTTCAGCGGTATAGCTGTACCGCACCATAACGCATAATCTAGGTGTTATTTAGTTGTGGACAGTTAGAAAAAGGTGAACTTGTGCTCTGAGCTAACCAAAGACTGTGTGGATTATTACAGGCTTGGGCTAATTTCACCATTCTTAAGTAGGAGGAAGACACTCTCTCTCAAAAATGTTTAACAAGCATTCTTTGAGAGGTATTTAAACAACAAAAGCAAGTAAAATAAATAATGTACTGCAATTTAGTTTTCCTTAACCCCTAAATGACATAAGGCAGCTCTCATTATGTCCTTAAGGACTTGCAGCATACATTGTATGGTGGCTGTGTCCTGGGCTGTCACAGAGTAAGTCTCGCTGATAAAGGGGAGGTCATGCTATTTTTGCATGCTTATCAGTGAGGTATTACAGAAATAGCATAACTGATGCCACCCTAGGCTACCCTGTGATCGCATGCATGTCAGTGATCAGGAGGGCCTCCATTACTTGAGATACATGCTTCAACCAGTGTATATCTCATGCTGTTTCTGGATGACTGTATGTGAGGCTACCCAACAACAGTACAGTAATAGTCAAAGATGACTGTTATTGTGTATATAATCCCTGTGACAGCCAGTCACAGGGTTTGTGTACTGAAAATGGAGCCTAGATACTGGCACGCTACAATGTGAGGCAGTCCAGTGAAGCCCCAAAAAAGTGCCTCATGGTCATGTGATCACTGTGACAGTCAAAATTATTGATCATATGTCTAAAATGATAAGCCATTGTTTGTTAACAATTACTTGTCTTGACCATTCCCCATCTCTTACTGTGAACACATATATTAAATAAAGTTTTTGTTCAAACTCAACAAAAATTGCGTTAATTCACCCTCCATAGCGCTGCCATTGCGAGTTTAAAAAAAAACTCCTTGTGGGTGCGATATGCTTGCGTTATGCTCCATACCGCACAAAATTCAAGAGCTAATTTGACGTTCTTGTGCAGCCAATAGAATTTCAGAAACTCTCATCCTATTGAAGCCCCCGGGATGGATGAAGACCTCGCCGCCTGGATGAAGATGGATGTCTGGACTTCCGAAACTGTGAATAGATCTTCTGGGGATAGTGTTAGGTTTTTTTTTTTATTATTTGGGTGTTTTTTTTTTAGATTGGGGCTTTGGGCTTTGAAAAAGAGCTTAATGCCCTTTTATGGACAATGCCCATACAAATGCCCCTTTAGGGGCAATGAGTAGCTTAGGTTTTTTTTTAGAGTTAGTTTTTTTTTTGGAGGGGTTGGTTGGGTTGTGGGTTTTACTGTTGGGGGACTTTGTATTTTTTTGCCCTACAAAAGGCAATTTTAACGGCTATTGGTAGTTTATTGTAGGCTATGGGGTGTTTTTATTTAAACAGATTGTCCACAGTTTCAGTGATTCCTTTGTTGTTCTATGTGGTTACACTTAATAAACTTGTACAGCATTATCTGTGCTAAGGCATTAATCTACCAACGCTTCCTTGCTTCATTGGTTCATGTGTTTTAATAAAAGAATATAACGTGATATGTTATACTCTCTGAATGGCTTGTAGGTCTGTGGTGAATGAGAATAGACTTCACTTACCGCTAACTGCGGAGCTGGGCATTTGCTTAGCATTTATAACATAAAAAAGGTGTGCTGAAATCCCTGTCTATCTATATAACAATCTAATTACGGTTGCTATAAAATCTTACTTTCTAATGTGAATATATTAGTTTATTTAACCTAGATTTGCCATAAAATACTTGGAAACCTAGACATATGGGCCTCTATTTATCAAGCTGTCTACTTACCTGCATTCAACGGCCCCAATACGCTCGCCTAAGATCGCCTAACATCACCGCCGCGGACTTGAATACGTTTGCCAAATTTATCAAGAAAGCTGTAAAAAAGCCGCGCACCAAGTACGGTGCGATGAGCAGCGGACTGTTGTTAACTAACAGTCATCGATCTCGCTGCTCTTCGGCTTATTCACAGTTTTCTTGCTATACTGTCACTAAGCACCCACACAATACGCCCCCTATACCGCTGCCACCTACATAAAGTTATTAACCCCTATCCTGCCAAACCCGGACCCCGCTGCAACTAAATACATTGTTTAACCCCTAAACCATTGCTTCCAGAGCCCACTGCCACCTACATTATATTTATTAACCCCTAATCTGCCCCACCTACACCGCCACCACTAAAATAAAGATATTAACCCCTAAACCTAAGTCTAACCCTAACCCTAACACCCACTAACTTAAATATAATTTAAATACATATAAATAAAATAACTATAATTAAATAAATAATTCCTATTTAAAACTAAATACTTACCTGTAAAATAAACCCTAAGCTAGCTACAATATAACTAATAGTTACATTGTAGCTAGCTTAGGGTTAATTTTTATTTTACAGGCAACTTTGTATTTATTTTAACTAGGTAGAATAGTTATCAAATAGTTATTAACTATTTAATTACTACCTAGCTAAAATAAATACAAATAAACCTGTAAAATAAATCCTAACCTAAGCTACAATTACACCTAACACTACAATTAAATAAATTAAATTAATTAACTACAATTACCTACAATTAAATACAATTAAATAAAATAAACTAAAGTACAAAAAAACAAACACTAAATTACAGAAAGTAAAAAAAAATTGCATGAATTTTAAACTAATTACACCTAATCTAAGCCCCTAATAAAATAAAAAAGCCCACCAAAATAATAAAATTCCCTACCCTATACTAAATTACAAATAGCCCTTAAAAGGGCTTTTTGCGGGGCATTGCCCCAAAGTAATCAGCTCTTTTACCTTTAAAAAAAGAAATACAACCCCCCCAACATTAAAACCCACCACCCACACACCCAAGCCTACTCTAAAACCCAACCAAACCCCCCTTAAAAAAACCTAAAACTAACCCCCTGAAGATCACCCTACCTTGAGCCGTCTTCACCCAGCCGGGCACAAGTGGACCTGCAGAGGGGCAGAAGTCTTCATCCGATCCGGGCAGAAGAGGACCTCCAGACGGGCAGAAGGCTTCATCCAGGCGGCATCTTCTATCTTCATCCATCCGGAGCAGAGTAGGTCCATCTTTAATCCATCCGACGCGGAGCATCCTCTTCCATCGACGTCCTAACGAAGAATGAAGGTTCCTTTAAATGACGTCATCCAAGATGGCATCCCTTGAATTCCGATTGGCTTATAGGATTCTATCAGCCAATCGGAATTAAGGTAGGAAAAATCCTATTGGCTGATGCAATCAGCCAATAGGATTGAAGCTCAATCCTATTGGCAGATCCAATCAGCCAATAGAATGCAAGCTCAATCCTATTGGCTGATTGCATAAGCCAATAGGATTTTTCCTACCTTAATTTCGATTGGCTGATAGAATCATATGTTACGTCACTATATTCTACTTTTGCCGGTCTCTAGCCTTTGATAACTATGGCGAATCAGGCTCGCCACAAATACGCTGCGGAATTCCAACGTATTTGCGGTTGACAGCTTGATAAATAGAGGCCATGGGGTATTCCTAAAATCAAGACAACATAATTCTTCTGTTTGGTGATTATTGTTCTATAGCTACATCAGTTTTGTAGAAATCACAAAAAATCTGTTTCCTATTTTTCAGTATATTAAAATATATTTTTTACTTATTGTGGGATCAGGATTAACAACAATGTGAAGTTTACATACTTATTGAAGTAAATATAAATTTATAGTACATAACTACACTGTAGTAAGGGCTAGATTTCAAGTTGAGCACTATTTATAGCTCCCACATTACATTCTCTTGAAGTAAGCTTTTTGCACACATTTTTGCACAGATTTATAAACATATATATATATATATATATATATATATATATATATATAAGAATATCTATTTAAAAACACTTAGAACAAATTCCTCTAAGTGAAGAACATTGGAATGTGAAATATTTACAGTAAATACATAGGGGCCTATCTATCAAGCTCCGAATGGAGCTTGATGCACCATGCAATTATGAAGGAGCGGTCTAAAGACTCTGAGCAGGTGGACAGACTTCGCCACAATTCAACCCGAGTACGATTGGGTTGATTGACACCTCCCTGCTGGCGGCCCATTAGCCGCGAGTCTGCAGGGGGCGGCGTTGCACCAGCAGCTCTTGTGAGCTGCTGGTGCAATGCTGAATATGGAGAGCATATTGCTCTCCGTATTAAGCAAGGTCTGGCGGACCTGATCCGCACTGTCGGATCAGGTCCGCCAGACTTTGTTAAATAGGGGCCATTGTTTAACACTTTATTAAATATGAATATTGCATAAATATGATTTTTCATGTTTTCAGATACTTGACTGCAAATGACTCCAATGCACTTATGTATATGTCTATATACAGTATGCATACATATATATTTATGTGTTTTTATGTGTATATATGTCTGTTAATACATAAATACATGTGTACACACACATATACATAAATATATATACATACATATACATATTTAGACATGTATATGTATATAACTCTATGTTACCACTTTAGGTCGGAGGCAATTGTTCAAGATGAGAACATCAACAAAATTACCTTAAGGAAGTCACATGATCATCACTGCAATGACGTGACTCCAAACGGCTTGATTGGCTCCTGGGTACTGCCTGCGTTGCTAGGCACATCTTCCAGTCAGATCCACAAAAGTTTTAACAAGGAGGGGAGCAGGACACTGCAAAAGTTAGGCGTTAAAGCCGATCGCTTTATAGAATGTCCTAACGGCGTCTAGGGGTTAAAGCCCTTGATACCTCATATCTTTGAGCCCTTATTACTTTTTTTTGCAATTGTTTTTTAATATTTTTATAAGACAGTATTATTGAGTGTAACTGTAATTTTAAATGTATTTTTGATGTGTTTTTTGTCAAGCTTAATAGTTAACCATAGCTCTTAAGTCACGCTATCCCAACGCACGTGTTACTTCCCTTACCCATAATCCCCAGTCATTCTATTTGCTTCTGTTAAGGGAGGATGTGCGAAGATGGTGTTTGAAGATTTTAATCCTTTAATGTGTACTTTACCCTGCAAGCAAGGATTGGGGCTATGCAGTGTCCATGTAAATCTCTTTAGTAAGAGTAATGGTGGCTTTTAGCAGTTGGAAGATGGCAAGGTAGTCTTTGCTTACCTTCCAATGAGTATGCTACCCCTAAATGGAAAACCAGGGTTGGTTACTTTTTTTCTTTTCTACCCAGGTCCCTGTCAGTGATCTGATAAAGCTGGCTACCCCTGGAGGTGCTGTGTCTTCTCCACAGCAGAAAACCATGGAGGTAAGTCCTTTTTTAAAATGTCTTATTAATCCCTTCCCTTGGCAGATAAGCTGTTACCAACTGTTACTGTCATCAGGGACAGGGTGGGCAGTTATTGGTGACCAGCTGGCACACCCATTGCCCTATAATATGGGTCTAGGAACTTAGTTATATCCCCGGCTGGGGATATCAGTGATTTAAAAGCAGCCTGGATCTAACTGGCATCTCCTTAACAGGATCCAGTTCCCCCATTAGAGTCAACCTTTTTATTATCTGGGGACACTTATTATGGAACATCTACAATTAACTCCATTACACTTTTCACTCTGTTCCTTTTTTGCAGCAGTGGCACCTCTTGCTATAATATGACAGGAGACTGCCACTGACTGTGTTATGCATTTCATGGTAACAAAGTAACATAGAAGGAAATGGTGCGTGTGATCACGGAAAAGAGTTTTTGGGGTAAATTATGCTATACTCCTAGTGTGGGGTTAATTTATGTAGATCCCTCCTTCTAGAGCCTTTATCCGAGTGAAAAGCAGCCGATACTCTTTTATCCACCTTATTTGGATAATGTATTTTACAGATTTAGCATTAACGGCAGATAGTTAGATTGGCGACATTCGTCTATACCCCTATGTAGCGCCTTAACTCAACTGTATAACTCACAGGGCGACAGCGCAGACAGAAAAGTGTAAAGTGTATCTCTACTCTTTACATAAGAGTTTTGTCCATATGCTTATTGGTAAAGGAGCAATAGCATAATGGTTTCAGAAAAGCAGTATGAGGGAAATTTTTTTTATTTCAAATGCGCTTTTCTGTTTAAAATGGTGGCAGCATTTTTGCATGCTGACAGCTAGGCTGTAGTCATGGTGGCTTGTGTTGCAATATCATTTGATCGCATTTTAGCACCATGTGTTCTCAAACTCTTTTAGGTCTACTCACTGCAATGTGATGTTGAGACTTTGCTTTTACCCTATATGTATTAGAACAGCAGAGAAAAACATTTTACACTACGATGCAAAGAGAAACGGTCACTTAAACTTAACGATCTTTAAAAAGAGATTTGACTTTTTGTCTCTTTATGTATGTAAAGGGGGGCTAAGAACTATCTAAATGTCAGTTTTTTCTCTTTTATATTTTCAGCCCTCATGTATTAGTATATTAAAGATGACATGAGGGAATATATGACTCTTTTATAACTCTCATGGTACATTGCCACCATCTGGTGGCAGTTCAGTAAAGGGTCAATCACATTTTAAATGTTTTATGTGTATTCCATTTGCATTGTATCTCTTTCATATGGAGATTGATGCACTATTGGTTGCATGTCAAAGTTTTACTACTGAATCTCCTCTAATTGCTATTTTTATTTAATTATAGCATATATATTCATACATAATATGTTACTCTGTCTGGTACAGAGGCTCCATGTATTAATTGCCCTAATAAAAATATTAAAATGACATTAAATTCCACTCAATATGAGGGCGATTAATACATGGAGCCTCTGTACCAGACAGAGTAACATATTATGTATGGATATATATGCTAGAATTAAATAAAAATAGCAATTAGAGGAGATTCAGTAATACACTATTGTTTTGTTCTGAAGAAGGGGAGAAGCATCACCGAAACGTCAATGAAATGTATCCTTTGTTGTAAAATCCTGAGAATTCACTGTTGGTTTGTTTGGTATAATATTAGAGTGCAAGTTTAGGTGGCTGACCAAGGAGGGCAGATTTATATATTGTGGTTCTATATATATATATACTATATATACTGCATATATATATATATGTGTATATATATATATATATATATATATATATATATATATATATATATATATATATATATATATATACATATATATATATCAACAAAAGCCAAAGAGGGACACTTTTCTCAATATGACACAGACACAGAATATGACACACAGAGAAGCAATATGACATGTAATCAGGGTATCATATATATATTTATTTGCAATAAATGGATATTTTAAGAGCTGTGCGAGTTTTCTCTATGCACCTGTGTAACCCCTCCTGATTGAAATCTAGTTTTAAAAACCACCCCTACACAGGTGTTATAAAATGGGCTGGTGTTAGAATATATTTAGCATGACTGACGTCATTTTGCGTAACCACCATTTTAAGATGTGTTTACTATATTTCTTATAATGTAGTTTATTATGCTGTGAAGAAAATATGCTAGTTCAGGTGGCTGACCCAGGAGAGTGGATTTATATATTGTGATTTTATATATATACTGTATATATATATATATATATATATATATACTGTATATATATCTCTCAACAAGAGCCAAAGAGGGATGCTTTTCTCCTCCGCTCCATGCCCCCCCAACACAAATGCCCTCTCTCAGTCGCTGTTCTTGACCTGATCTCTTGATCTTGAACAGCAGAGGAACTTTAATGTTTTTACTCCCCTCCCTCTCTTCTACCCTCACCCCCATACTCACACACATTTCCAACCTCTCCCTCAGCACTGGTATATTTCCCTCATCTCTAAAACATGCACTGGTCACACCTATCCACAAAAAACCTTCCCTCGATCCAACCTCCCCATCCAACTACCGCCCTATCTCCCTACTCCCTACTCCCTATTGCTTTAAAGCTCTTCGAAAAGCTAGTATACGCACGTCTATCCCATTTCCTTACACTAAACTACCTTCTTGACCCACTGCAATCTGGATTTCGTCCCCATCACTCTACAGAGACAGCAATTGTCAAGGTTACCAATGACCTACTTACAGCAAAATCCAAAGGCCACTTCACTCTGCTTATACTCCTTGACCTGTCTGCAGCCTTTGACACTGTTGACCACCCTCTTCTGCTCCAAACCCTCCAATCCTTCGGCATCTGCGACACAGCTTTCTCGTGGTTCTCTTCCTATCTGACTAACCGTACATTTAGTGTAGCCTTCTCCGGAGCATCCTCTGCCCCATTACCACTTTCTGTTGGGGTACCTCAAGGCTCTGTCCTCGGTCCCCTTCTCTTTTCAATCTACATGTCATCATTAGGTTCCTTAATAAAGTCCCATGGGTTTCAATATCATTTGTATGCCGATGACACCCAAATCTACCTCTCTACACCAGACCTACCTCCCTCCTTACTAACCCATGTCACTAACTGTCTTTCTCATATCTCATCTTGGATGTCCTCTCACTACCTTAAGCTAAATCTCTCCAAAACTGAACTCCTTATTTTTCCCCCTTCTTCCAATGTCTCCACCCCCAAAATTTGTTTGTTTGATAATTCCATCATTACCTCTACCCCGCATGCCCGATGTCTTGGGGTCACACTGGACTCAGATCTTTCCTTCACTCCTCACATTCAGTCCTTGGCTAAAGCCTGCCGCTTCCACCTTAAAAACATCTCTAAAATTAGACATTTCCTTACACAAGATACAACTAAGATTTTACTCTACTCTCTCGTCCTTTCCTGCCTCGACTACTGCAACTCCGTCCTCTCTGGTATACCTAGCTGCCGCATAGCTCCTTTACAATCCATTATGAATGCTTCTGCCAGGCTCATCTTCCTTACTCGTCGCTCTTCATCTGCTGAACCTCTCTGCCAATCCCTTCACTGGCTTCCTCTTGCCTCTAGGATTAAACACAAAATCCTCACTCTGACATACAAAGCTCTCAACTGCAATGCTCCCCCTACATTTCAGAACTTGTCTCCAGATATTCTCCCTCCCGTCCCCTTCGATCAGCTCAGGATCTTCTCCTCTCCTCCTCTCTTGTTACTTACTCACATTCCCGTTTACAGGACTTCTCCAGACTGGCCCCCATCTTGTGGAACTCCCTGCCTCGCTCCACAAGACTCTCCCTTAGTTTTAACAGCTTCAAGCGCTCCATAAAAACTCTACTATTAAGGGATGCATACAACCAACACTAACCTTTCCTAACTCCCTTGCTTTCCCCTTGAACTCCTTAGAATGTAAGCCTATGAGCCCAGCTGTTTGCAGATCGCCTTCATAAGAGCCGACTACAACAGGGCCCTCTACCCACTTGATCCCTACAAAAGCTATCCTGTATATCGACAATGTTTACAGTGCTGCGGAATCTGTTGGCACTCTACAAATACCTGATAATAATAATAATGTTAAAGTTTTTGTGTTTAACATTTCATTTTCAAAACAACCCACCCCACAAACTCACAATATGACACATACAAACAATATGACACGCAGACAAACAAACAATTTGACACACACTATATGACACACAGATAAACAATATGACACAGACACAGAATATGACACATAGACAAGCAATATGACACACAGATAAACAATATGACACACAAACTCACAATATTACACACACAATATGATACACAGACAGTCACACAGATAAAAAATATGACATGCAGACAAACAAACAATTTGACACACACAATATGACACACAGATAAACAATATGACACAGACACAGAATATGACACACAGACAAGCAATATGACACACAGATAAACAATATTACACACACAATATGATACACAGACAGTCACACAGATAAACAATATGACACACAGACAAACAAACAATATGACACACAGACACACAATATAACACAGACACAAAGATAAACAATATGACACACTTACACACAATGGGGGATATTTATCAAAGTGTCAATCTCGGTGCATTAGCCGGCGTCAATACGCTTGCCAGAAATCGCTGCCACAGATCCATATACGATGCCCTTATTTAAAAAAAAAAAAAAACATCAAAAACACATATGTCAAGAATAGCGTGATGAGCTTCGGACTGTTGTTAACTAACAGTCATCGATGCCGCGGTTATTTGGGTTTTTCCCAACTTTATTTATACAATTTCATTACTGTCCACGAACAAGCACATTTCTCTATAGCTAATCATTTATTTTTCATCTGTTAATGTCCAAGAAATAGCTAGATTTATACCCGAACAAACAATATCTGAGAAATAGCTAGATTTATACCTCAACAAACAATATCTCATAGAAAATTATTTTTATATTTATTTGTTATACAAAAATCGGTTATATGATACTTTCACATAAATTAATGTGAATTTGTATTTCTAGAAGTAATGATATGCTTTTATCTCATGTTTTTTTATTTTTTAATGATTATTAATGCTAGAATTTGTACATATATCTTATATATATATATATATAGAGGTAACAAAGGCAGATTGCAGCAGATGAAATAGAGTTTAAAAGTTCCAAATTTTAATACAAAACTTTAAAAATGTCCACAACATCCATGGGAACAGTGAGTAAGACACAATCACTTGTACAAAACGGCTGACATGTTTCGACCCTCAGGTCGTAATCATAGCATATATATATATATATATATGAATATATATTTATATATATACACACAAAAAGTCAAAGAGGAACCCTTAATACTGTAACAGCAATCCTGTAAGCAAATTAAAGTAAGGTAAAGTCCAGTATGTGTGAGACCGTTAGTGTGTATAAGCAATGCAAAAGAATTATGTGTAATTAGTTTTCCAGAAACAGTCACACGTAGCTGCGCACAGCAGGCAACTGTAAGAAAGTCAATATGCTAACAGCTATTCGTGCACACTAGAACCATCGATATACTTCCCTCACCAGTGTACCATGGAGTGGGGGTTCTTCCGGCAGTCTCAATGCCTATTCCTCTGAAGGGGCTCCATAAAGGAAAAATCTCACTCTGTGGAAAGAAGGAAAGAAACGCCAGGACGAAGCGGTGAACTTCTCACCCGCCTCAACTTATCCCAGCCAATGTCCTCCTTCGTCTTGAAATTACTCCTCCCCTCTGCTCCGCTCCGTAACACTGTGAGACTTGGGGGTGCTTCTGCTAGCCGCTAGCTGCGAATTGCAAAATACAAACGATCATCACACATGCTCCAAAAGACCCACAGACAGCATAGATGCAGCCGGTTAACTGGAAGGTAGAAATATTCAAAGAAAACAATCCCAGCTGCATTAAAACGTTCCTTTAATGATTCTTGGTTAAAAAATGGTGATACACAGCAAAACAGTGTGGAAGGTGCTGAGGGCGCAGCACTGTACGGCTTACATGTTTCGGAAATGATCCGTAGTCATAGCCTACAGTGCTGTGCCCCACACCTGTTTAAAACAGATTCAAACAAATGTGATTCGCTAAAAATAAAACACGCCCTCAGACTAAACCTTAACACACCTGTTGATTACATTGTATGTCTCTACGTGACGTATCCGGAAAAAGAATTAGAACCGAATAGAAGATGCAGTGTGTATAATTTTCAAACACTATATGAAAGATTACCAGACAGACAAAAGCATTAGTTTGCAACATGAATGTATATTGACCCACTCTTGGTCCGCTTACAGGATGGGGGGCAATTATCAAACACCTGTGTATATAATATTAAGAGTAGCACCATACTGCGCTCATCTAATTAAAGGGGCAGTCTCCTAAGTGGTGATACACATAAATGAATGAACCTCTGTAAACTAAAAAATAGAGCGCAATTTGGAGAACACCTATGTTGTGATGTAAAGAAGGCAAATTCCTGCACTATTCAATTAAAGGGGCAGTATCCTTGAATGTTTGTACACGAATATAGATAAGTACCTGTAAACTAAATGCCGAAGCATTAATATACACACTGTAAATAATGCAAACAATTAATAATAAATAAAATAAAATAATAATAATAAGTTAAGCCTGGTATTTGGTGTATTATCCCAAGGTAAGTAATATGTGTACCATAAAAAAACCTAATCGATGTAAAATTTATACCAAGGAAAAAAGCAAAATCCTGACTGAAAACCAAAAAGAGCTTAGAATAAATGCATGAATAACAACAAAATTGGATTGGAACCCAATATTAATAAATAAGTATGAAAAAATGATTAATTGATAATTAAGTGAACGATTGTTAGGTGTAACAAATCGTATGTTGTTCTGCCTATGGGTAACAGTGAATGAATGTTTACTAATCAGTGTACAAGAGTCTATTAATTTGTGCCTTTATTCTCACAAGAGTGAATAAATGTGTGTCCTAGACTATGTATAAGTGGAATTGTATCTGGAGGAAGAAGTTGAAAAAGATTATAATGATGGTAATAATGAAACTACATGGGAGTATCTGGGAGGTGGAAGGCTAAAACCTTGTTAGGATCATTGGAGGAGAAATGTTACTATATAAAATATATATAGTATAGTGTACTCTGCAATTATCTCTCCGAAAGTGGTAATCACTCCCAGAGATTTAAGACATCATATCTGGAGTTTAATCCATATGGCACCCTGGTGCCCATTGTAAAAATCCAGAAAGCTTCGCGTCTGGCGAGAAGTGTATCAACATCTCCACCTCTAGGAGGTCTATTCACCTTTTCAATCGCACACCAGGTAAAACCCTGAAGATTGTTGTCATGAAAGACCCCAAAGTGTTGAACTATAGGAGTTGATGCTCTTTTCGTATTGAATGAAGACAAATGTTCTCTTATCCTAGTATTCAGGTCACGAGAGGTGAGTCCTATATACTGGATTCTGCACAAAGTGCACTCTATCAAATAGACCACTGACTCCGTCTTGCAATTCATACAAGATCTGATCAGATATTGTTTTTTTGTCTTCTCACTCGTAAACTCCCTTGTGATGTTCACAAACTCACAGGGTTTGCACTTCCGATGCCCACACTTGTACATGCCAGTATGTTGTAACCATGAACTTTGTTTGGGTTTATCAGACTTAAGTAGTGTAGGTGAAAGGATCAAGTCTAACGTAGGGCTCTTTCTATAAGCACATCTCAATCCAGTTTTCACAGTTTCCACCAATTTGTCCTCTGCCAACAGCAATGGAAAATGTTTGCAAACAATATCACATACCTGGGGATATTGGACACTGTGTGTGGTTACAAATGTTACTCCCTGTCTGGCTTGTCTTGTGCGCTGTTTGGTTCCCAAAAGTTTCTCCCTGGGAATGGTTAGAACCTGTTCCCTAGCTTTTTTAATGGCCTTAAGGGGATAGTTTCTATCCCTTAGTCTCCTTTCCAGGGCCTTAGATTCATTAAGAAAATCAGTCTGCAGAGTACAATTTCTCTTAAGCCTGGTATATTCACCTTTTGCTATGGCAAAGGGAACATGTTTCGGATGGCAGCTGGTGCCCAAAAGTAGGGAGTTGCCCGAAATGGGCTTCCTGTAAATCGTAGATTTCACTGTGCCCATAGAGGTGGCCTCCAATGTAAGGTCTAGATAGTTGATAGACCTGTCACTAAGTTCAAAAGTGAACTTAAGGCCAATCTCATTAGAGTTAAGATAATCCATGAACTTTGGAATGCTAGTTTGGTCACCAGTCCACACAAATAGGAGGTCATCAATGTACCTCCTATAAAAAGAGATACAATCTTTATAGGGATTACTATCCCCAAAGATGTGGTAAAATTCCCACCACCCAAGAAATAAATTGGCAAATGACGGAGCAAATTTTGCTCCCATGGCGGTCCCACATCTTTGGAGATAGTAGACCTCCTCAAACTTAAAAAAATTGTGTGTAAGTAAAAAAGTGGTGACTCTTAAGATGTACTCAGTGAAAATATCACCGTACTTAAACTCCTGTTCAAGGAAAAACGCTATGGCTTGTATTCCTACTTGATGCGGGATGCTGGAGTATAGTGAAACAGCATCGACAGTAAGCCATTTGGACCCTTCAGTCCATTCAATCCTCTCAATCAAATTCAGAATGTGTTTTGTGTCTTTCACATATGAATGGAGAGACATTACAATTGGTTAAAGAATGGAGTCTAACCATTCTGAGAGATTGCCTAAGAGGGAATCAATCCCACTCACGATAGGTCGCCCCTGAACGTTAATTAGGGTTTTGTGGGTCTTAGGTAGGTGGTGGAAATATGGGGTCTTAGGGAAGTCCACTGACAAAAATTCTGAAGTGGTCCTATCCAGAATACCCAATTCAACACCATCATCAAGAAGCTGTTTGAGTTCCTTTTGGAACTCAAAGGTAGGATCCTTACTTAAGACAAAGTAATCCGTCTCTTTTTGTAATTGTCTCAGACCCTCCTGGATATAGTGTTCCCTATCCATCACCACTACCATGCCACCTTTGTCAGAGTTTTTAATGACAAGGGAGCTATTGTCTCTCAATGTCACCATCGCTTCTTTTTCAGAGAGAGATAGATTAAATGAGTGTTTGGGTTGATTATTTTTCAGAGTCAAGAGATCTCTCTCTACTCTATTATAGAAAGTTTCTATAACATTGCCTCTGTTATGGATTGGATAGAATTTGGATCTCTTTCTGAAACTAGGACCCCTGTTAGCTCCCTCAGTTGCTCCAGGTGTATCAAACTGGAGCTGTTGAAGCGAGACCACATCACATATGTGTTTAAAGTCATGGTTCTCCAGACTAGTATCGCCAACCTGGGTCAAAGTTTGAGTCTGAGTCAATGATACTTCATTATTACCATCATTAGAAAAATGTTTTTTCAATGTTAAATTCCGTACAAGTTTATTGACATCAAGAATTGTTTTAAAAAGGTCAAAGTCATTAGATGGTGCAAAGTTTAGACCTCTGTTAAGTACTTTGTATTGTGCTTCATTAAGAATTTGTGTAGACAAATTCACAACATTCCCTACTATCCTTATGTCATCTATTTGTAGCGAGTTTGTGGCCTGGGCTCCCTGAGTTGGTACCTGTCCTGTCCCTGATTGTAATGTGTGCCAGGTTGAGTGGTCCGTCTCCCTCCCCCCTTGGGTGCATCCCGTTCCTGGGGAAAAACCTGGTTCAGGGTGTAGGGGTCAGCCTGGTTTCGTGCATGCATAGCAGGGACTGATTCCAGATAGACACCTTGTGTTGTATTCACTCCCTGGACTGCACCACCATCCCTATTGCCTGTAGGCAAGATATCAATGTGTGGGGCCTGCGTTAAGGTATAGACATTAGTCTGGGTGGTATTAGGCATTGTGGGTGTTGTAATACTGAGTGATTCTCCCTCACTAGACCCATCTGATTCACTCCCTGAGAATGTAACATTTTTGGAAGTGTTCCCTTTGTTATCATTATTCCTACTCCTATTTCTGTTTCGGTTGCCCCTCCTTCTCCTTCCAAACCTAGGTTGGTTTGATCTAAAGTTACCCCTGTTGCTTTTATTCCAAATATATACAGAGTTACTCGAATAATCAAATTTATCTCTAATGAACTTGGTATGCTTAGTTTCCATTATATTGGATCTACCCTTGGCTACTAACTGTGGGCATCGGAAGTGCAAACCCTGTGAGTTTGTGAACATCACAAGGGAGTTTACGAGTGAGAAGACAAAAAAACAATATCTGATCAGATCTTGTATGAATTGCAAGACGGAGTCAGTGGTCTATTTGATAGAGTGCACTTTGTGCAGAATCCAGTATATAGGACTCACCTCTCGTGACCTGAATACTAGGATAAGAGAACATTTGTCTTCATTCAATACGAAAAGAGCATCAACTCCTATAGTTCAACACTTTGGGGTCTTTCATGACAACAATCTTCAGGGTTTTACCTGGTGTGCGATTGAAAAGGTGAATAGACCTCCTAGAGGTGGAGATGTTGATACACTTCTCGCCAGACGCGAAGCTTTCTGGATTTTTACAATGGGCACCAGGGTGCCATATGGATTAAACTCCAGATATGATGTCTTAAATCTCTGGGAGTGATTACCACTTTCGGAGAGATAATTGCAGAGTACACTATACTATATATATTTTATATAGTAACATTTCTCCTCCAATGATCCTAACAAGGTTTTAGCCTTCCACCTCCCAGATACTCCCATGTAGTTTCATTATTACCATCATTATAATCTTTTTCAACTTCTTCCTCCAGATACAATTCCACTTATACATAGTCTAGGACACACATTTATTCACTCTTGTGAGAATAAAGGCACGAATTAATAGACTCTTGTACACTGATTAGTAAACATTCATTCACTGTTACCCATAGGCAGAACAACATACGATTTGTTACACCTAACAATCGTTCACTTAATTATCAATTAATCATTTTTTCATACTTATTTATTAATATTGGGTTCCAATCCAATTTTGTTGTTATTCATGCATTTATTCTAAGCTCTATTTGGTTTTCAGTCAGGATTTTGCTTTTTTCCTTGGTATAAATTTTACATCGATTAGGTTTTTTTATGGTACACATATTACTTACCTTGGGATAATACACCAAATACCAGGCTTAACTTATTATTATTATTTTATTTTATTTATTATTAATTGTTTGCATTATTTACAGTGTGTATATTAATGCTTCGGCATTTAGTTTACAGGTACTTATCTATATTCGTGTACAAACATTCGAGGATACTGCCCCTTTAATTGAATAGTGCAGGAATTTGCCTTCTTTACATCACAACATAGGTGTTCTCCAAATTGCGCTCTATTTTTTAGTTTACAGAGGTTCATTCATTTATGTGTATCACCACTTAGGAGACTGCCCCTTTAATTAGATGAGCGCAGTATGGTGCTACTCTTAATATTATATACACAGGTGTTTGATAATTGCCCCCCATCCTGTAAGCGGACCAAGAGTGGGTCAATATACATTCATGTTGCAAACTAATGCTTTTGTCTGTCTGGTAATCTTTCATATAGTGTTTGAAAATTATACACACTGCATCTTCTATTCGGTTCTAATTCTTTTTCCGGATACGTCACGTAGAGACATACAATGTAATCAACAGGTGTGTTAAGGTTTAGTCTGAGGGCGTGTTTTATTTTTAGCGAATCACATTTGTTTGAATCTGTTTTAAACAGGTGTGGGGCACAGCACTGTAGGCTATGACTACGGATCATTTCCGAAACATGTAAGCCGTACAGTGCTGCGCCCTCAGCACCTTCCACACTGTTTTGCTGTGTATCACCATTTTTTAACCAAGAATCATTAAAGGAACGTTTTAATGCAGCTGGGATTGTTTTCTTTGAATATTTATATATACACACACACACACACATATATATATATATATATATATATATATATATATATATTTTGCATACAAAGAGAGAAGCGCTCTACCAGGAACAAACAACAGCTCAGTGGCTTGTTCTATGGCGATTTACCACCCGGAAGCAGCCTCTTTTAGACCAGTGTGCTTTTCACAGAAGAAAACTTTCCTGAAGTATATCAGTCTGATCCCGCCAAGTAAGGTCAGTCCAGCCCCGAAATACCAGGCAATTCTCCTCTGAACAAGGAACATGACACATATATATATATATATATATATATATATATATATATATATATATATATATATATATATATATATATATATACTGTATATATGAGAAGGTATACCAGCTTAGAGGAATGTAATACACTGCTGAGCACAGATGAATAAAAATATAATATCACCTGGTGCAAGGAGGTAAGAAAAATTAAAATAAAAAATTTAAGAAAAAATGTAGCTATACCTTTAACCAGCACTTGCCCATTAAGCAACAGTAAACATGTTGGCAATCATAGATCAAGTAAATAGAGCCGGAGACTGAATGCAAGATATAATTTATACTTTATTAATCCCCTAATGAGCAATCAAAAAAATGGTTAACACTGAACACAAAAAATAAAATACGTTACTGTATATCTTCCCCTTGATAGAGGACAATAGACCAATATGAAAAACCTGTCCAAAAAACAGATAGAGTCTTGCAATGGTAGCTACCAATTAATCCAGCTGAAAGAAAGAGGTTAATTTTATGCAATAGCAATCCAGGCGATGTCAGCAAACGGATAAGCAAGCCTTGGTTAGTATGCGTAATAAACAGTCCTCAGCATAAGATGATGACAGTCTTTATTAAGGACAGCTCCAGAATGGTTAATTAGTTGGTTAATAATTCTTGGTAGTACAGCCAAAAGCAAGAAAACGTATCAGGTAGATATACACTGTGCGCTAGTGGCCAAAAGGTTGGTCGGGTATATTAGTGCAGTTCATGCAGAGCCGTTATGGAGGGCTATCCAGATTAATGATAACGCAAGCTTACCAGCAACTTTTCACTTACCGGAGTGACGTCTCACTACCACCGCCGTGCCGCATTTGCTACATAGATTTTTTCCGGTCTCCACAAATCTTCACCCTCTCGGCTCTTAGCAGATTCCTCCAACCTCACCTAGACAACGCGCCCAAACATTTCCATGCTCACGGAGCTCCAGTGGGCGTGACCAAACAACTGATACACGTGTTTCACCCAAACGAAAGTGTTGATTGGGCTTCCTCAGGCATGTGATGCTATGTGACGTGACATTTGCCTTATATTGAGATAAATCCCAGGGGAATTAACACACTCATTGCCAAACTATATACACATGAACTTCTTGCTGACAAAAATATAAATAATAGTACACAATATACTAATAAATAAAAAATTAATATTCTGGCAGCAATGGCATTGTTATTGTACCTCAGGATAACAAGAAAGTTAAATAAATAAATGGTACACACTTACGGCTAGATTTAGAGTTCGGCGGTAGCCGTCAAAACCAGCGTTAGAGGCTCCTAACGCGGGTTTTTTACGCACTCCGGTATTTAGAGTTTATTTACCGCGACTCAAAATACACCTAACGCTCAACTTTCTACCGCCACCTCAGACCCAGTAGTAAACATATACCGCACAAAAAAACATCCACGAATCACAAAACAAATATTACACAAAGTACACTTACACTCATACAAACACAACACTATCTTTATTTTTCGTATTTTTTATTTTTTCTTTAAAATACAAAGGATTAAAGTTGCGAGATCTCGGGTGTTTGAAAAAAATCCACACAAATCCATTTTCCCATTGACTTACATGGACATACGGGAAAAGACCCTCATATACCTACATCTAACGAATAACATTATCACAAACATACACTCATCGATGCATACAAACAATATACACCACATTACATACACAAAATATTTATTTATTACAAAAAGAACACGATTTAGTTACTTTTTCACACAAGCTCATGACGTCACTCACTTTACGAGGAAAACCAGTCTTAGAAAAAAAAATATAGAAATCTTTGGAGCCTCCATTGACTTCTATTGGGAAGACGTGCTCGTGCACGCGAAACCCTCATTTCCCTAACGCACGCAAATAGCGTAGACTGAAAAACTCCAAATACCAGCGCTAGAAAATACATGCTTTTATGCGTTAGACCCAGCTATGATAAATAGATCAAGAAATGACTATTTCCCTATGGTGGATTTATGTTTTTTAATATTAAATATTCACCACACCATAAATATTTTTAACACTTTTAGATTACATCAACTACAAATCCCCATCACTAGTAACACATTATTATTTCAATAAAATTACATTTACAATTAAAATAAAATTCAATACACATTTCTGGATTCACAAACACTACACAATGGGAAACATCTCTCATTTACCTTTATTATTGCATTTCTGTTATTCAACTCATATGCTTGCAGCAACTGCATATCTACATAGGCTTAACACATGATCACTCATGGATGCACATACATTACTTTTAACATTCACTCATACATGTGCATTCAAATGATGGGGGAAAAACACATTACATTCTCTCGAGGAATCACAAAACACAACATATGGATTTTACTGTACTTTTAACATCATGATTCCATCACCAGAAACCATTAGGAATTACGTACAACAAGAACATCATTACAGCAGATTACAGATGTCACTTTATGGGAAGGAACAACAATGCCAGACCGCTATATAGAAGTCAGCATATGTGGGACACAATCACAATATATACGTACATGTACATAACACGCATCACCCATCACGCAACCACAAAGCACACATTTAGATTTTATTCAGCACACAATAACAATGTAGCACAATACAACAACACAATGAGGATTTCACAACTACATAGGCAGGTTAATAATATCATGACGTCATTAGAAGATTCAACCATACACATCACAGATTCACCACTGTACCGCCCCTTTAGGAACTTTAACACTCAATACTACAATACAACATATACGTAAAACACACTTTTGAACAGCATTATTATGGAGATTTCAATGGGACAATTCAGAAATATTGTCAGATCGCACATCAATTATATATATAATACTACAGATGACAGCCGGAAGTTATTCAGTATTCGTGCAATTTTTATGGGACGCATACAATATTGTCAGATCTAAAATCACTTATATATATAATACTACAGATGGCAGACGGGAAGTTCTGAATTATTATTGCGATTTGAAAGGGACGCATACAATATCGTCAGATCGAAAATCACTTATATATATAATACTACAGATGGCAGCCGGAAGTTATTCAGTATTAGTGCGATTTGAAAGGGACGCGTACAATATTCACATCTCGGCAATCACTTATATATACAATACTACAGATGACAGCCGGAAGTTATTCAGTATTAGTGCGATTTGAAAGGGACGCGTACAATATTCACATCTCGGCAATCACTTATATATACAATACTACAGATGGCAGACGGGAAGTTATTCAGTATTAGTGCGATTTGAATGGGACGCATACAATATTGACAGCTCGGCAATCACTTATATATACAATACTACAGATGGCAGACGGGAATTTCGGAATTATTATTGCGATTTGAAAGGGACGCGTACAATATTGACAGCTCGGCAATCACTTATATATACAATACTACAGATGGCAGACGGGAAGTTCGGAATTATTATTGCGATTTTAAAGGGACGCATACAATATTGACTGCTCGGCAATCACTTATATATATAATACTACAGATGACAGACGGGAAGTTCTGAATTATTATTGCGATTTTAAAGGGACGCATACAATATTGACAGCTCGGCAATCACTTATATATACAATCCTACAGATGGCAGATGTTCCTTTATCATTTACAAACAATATTGCAGCAACATTGATCGATCACATTCGATGCACATTATACACAACTATGCACTTTCATTCATGTTAGCCTGGACGTGTGCTTGTTACTATAAGATCGCGTTTAAGAAATATTGATTACGCATATGAACAAACATTACAAACATGCACTGTATGTGTGATATTTGACACTTTCACATTGAGAATCATTGTTTGAAACTAACATTTCAGCAAACAACAAATAAACGCCCACTGTGAAAGCATTCGCGCCGCTCACATACAAACAGGTGAATACAATCAGCAATCATTACAAACTCACTACCATTGGACTAATTGTACTATAAATCCCCCAAACAACATGGCCAATGCATCACTTGTGATCCACATCAGATCAAGTGCTTACCTTGTTACGCTGTTTTGAAAGATGGATGACGATGACATGGTAGACGCTGCTGGTGGTGCTATTGGCGAACTAGCTGTTGGTCGAATCAGGCAGCCTCGGCGGCTCAGACCGAGACGAAGGGGTCGTCTGGTTCGAGGTCCTCGTGTCTACAGGGTGAGACCCACCTTGGAAAACATGAGTGACTTTGAGGTTTTTGATAAGTATCGGCTCGATCGCGAACAGCTCATTGGCCTTTACGAGCTTCTTAAACCTCATTTGGAGCCACGTATACAAATAAGGACTGCTGTTCCCCCCATGAGTAAGATGCTAAGCTGTCTATACGTCCTGGCCTCCGGGAGTTTTCAATCCGGAGAACTGTACATGCATGGCCTGGCTCAAGGTACATTCTCTGGGGTGTTTGATAACTTTCTGAACGCCATGGTACGTATCAGTAAGCAATACATAGGATTCCCACAGAATGATGGTGATTGGAGGCGCCTGAAGCGGGAATTCTTTGATATTGCTCAATTGCCCAATGTCTTGGGAGCCATTGATTGTACCCACATTGCGCTGCGTGCTCCAATTGATGACTTGCCCTTCAGAAATCGCAAACATTTTCATAGCCTCAACGTGCAGTATGTTTGTGACGCACGGATGAGGATTATGCATGTGTGTGCGAATTTTGGAGGTGCTTGTCATGATGCCCGCATCCTCTCTCTGTCGTCCCTGTGGAGACAGTTTGAGGAAAGACAAATGCCCCCTGGTTATCTCGTTGGTGAGTATTTGTGCACAACATGGTTAATTATTTTGACAATTGCCCCTGTATTTTTTAACTGTTAGCGTCATGTTCAGCTATAGGATTAAATTTAACCATTTGTTATTTACCGACGCTAATGTCTATTTTTATTGAAATGCAGATATGTAGCATGTCTTACCTTAAGTGTTCAGATAGAGAATGCAATGTAAACATGTAGTTAGCATTTTACACAAGGTTTGTTTTAGGAGAAATACGCATATGTAGCATGTCTTAGATGAAATGGCAAGATATTATCTCATGCAATTTAACCCTGTCATTGTCTTTTTCTGCTAATGTCTAGTTTTATTGAAATGCAGATATGTAGCATGTCTTACCTTAAGTGTTCATATAGAGAATGCAATGTAAACATGTAGTTAGCATTTTACACAAGGTTTGGTTTAGGAGAAATACGCATATGTAGCATGTCTTAGATGAAATGGCAAGATATTATCTCATGCAATTTAACCCTGTCATTGTCTTTTTCTGCTAATGTCTATTTTTATTGAAATGCAGATATGTAGCATGTCTTACCTTAAGTGTTCATATAGAGAATGCAATGTAAACATGTAGTTAGCATTTTACACAAGGTTTGGTTTAGGAGAAATACGCATATGTAGCATGTCTTAGATGAAATGGCAAGATATTATCTCATGCAATTTAACCCTGTCATTGTCTATTTCTGCTAATGTCTAGTTTTATTGAAATGCAGATATGTAGCATGTCTTACCTTAAGTGTTCATATAGAGAATGCAATGTAAACATGTAGTTAGCATTTTACACAAGGTTTGGTTTAGGAGAAATACGCATATGTAGCATGTCTTCGATGAAATGGCTAGATACAGATTTATATATAATTTTTTTTATTTTTTTTATGTTTCTGACAACTTTTAATATGGATTATGGTTTTTAAAAAATATATTTATACAACAATATACTAGTTTAAGTATTCTGTTTGAATTATGTTCTGTTCTAAATTTATAGGTGATTCTGGGTACATGAGCCGGCCTTGGCTCATTACCCCCTTGCGTAGCCCAACTGATGTGTCTGAGGAGCGCTACAATAGGGCTCATAAGAGAACCAGGGCGGTGGTTGAAAGGATGTTCGGGCTCCTGAAGATGAGATTCAGGTGCCTGGACCGTTCTGGAGGAGCACTCCAGTACAACCCAAAGAAGGTGGCTAAGATCGTTGTAGCCTGTAGCGTCCTGCATAATATTGCACAGCGGGCTGGGATGCTGCAGGCCGTCCCGGTGGACAGAGACCTCCTCAGAGATGAGGAGGATGATCCTGTTCTAGAGGGGGAATTCCAGGACGAGGGACTTGATGTCAGAGCAGACGTCATCAACCGCCACTTTAGACGGTAAATAATAGAAGTTACACTGGAGTATTTTCAATAGATGTGAACTCTAGGGAAATGACAAGTAGAGAATTGTGCAAACATGTTAGTATTGATAAAATGTTATAATAATATTTATTTCTCATAATATAGGTGATGCTCTGGGCATTGGGTCCTATAGCGAGTCTTTGCCACCTGGTTTTTATAGAGGACATCAGATGGTAAGTAGAAATGTATGGACTGTTGCTGGCATGATTTGTACACAAATACATAATATGGCATAAATTTTTAAAAATATAACTTTGTTTACACATTACTTATGTACATAATCAGAAAGGGATACTCTAGAATGACTATGGTTCAATGTCACACAGAGGTTTGTTCTGCTCAATATGACTCATCTTCACACTTGATAGAAAATAACACAGGTTCATACACAGGCTTAGTAAGCTAGTGATAGATATTTATTATGAAATGGGGGGTGGGAGAGGGGTACAGAACTGATTCACACACTTGTATGAAATCTTTATATATAATTTCTTACATTAGGGAGATGACTTAATATAAAGACTGAAAGGGAACAATTTGAAGCCTGACAGTGAAGATTTCCAAGACTGACAGTGGGGAAAAAGCCAAGATTGAAATTGAAGTATACCAATGGGATCATGTCTGGCATATTTAAATTCTGCTGACCTTGAAAACCATACAAAGACATGTTCACATGGTAAGTGCAAACTATTTGATAGAATAAGGCTGTGGAGACATCCTATTGGAGACACTTAGATGATTTTCTATTTTGTAGATGGTATTTCCCAGTCCTCTATTTAATGAACTGATGAATAAGACACCTATTGAAGATCAACTGTTTACCCCTGAATTGACATTCAAAGACCATGCATTGTCCAGGTTGGTGTACCAATGCATGCTAGTGAAGACTGTAGAATATTAGTAGCTTACATACATTAGTCATATTTAGTTCTTAATTAGATATTTAGGGATCACAATCAGACACTTAGATGATTTTACTTTTTTAGATGGTATTTCCCAGTCCTCTATTTAATGAACTGATGAATAAGACACCTATTGAAGATCAACTGTTTACCCCTGAATTGACATTCAAAGACCATGCATTGTCCAGGTTGGTGTACCAATGCATGCTAGTGAAGACTGTAGAATATTAGTAGCTTACATACATTAGTCATATTTAGTTCTTAATTAGATATTTAGGGATCACAATCAGACACTTAGATGATTTTACTTTTTTAGATGGTATTTCCCAGTCCTCTATTTAATGAACTGATGAATAAGACACCTATTGAAGATCAACTGTTTACCCCTGAATTGACATTCAAAGACCATGCATTGTCCAGGTTGGTGTACCAATGCATGCTAGTGAAGACTGTAGAATATTAGTAGCTTACATACATTAGTCATATTTAGTTCTTAATTAGATATTTAGGGATCACAATCAGACACTTAGATGATTTTACTTTTTTAGATGGTATTTCCCAGTCCTCTATTTAATGAACTGATGAATAAGACACCTATTGAAGATCAACTGTTTACCCCTGAATTGACATTCAAAGACCATGCATTGTCCAGGTTGGTGTACCAATGCATGCTAGTGAAGACTGTAGAATATTAGTAGCTTACATACATTAGTCATATTTAGTTCTTAATTAGATATTTAGGGATCACAATCAGAAAAAGGAATACATATTATAGTTGATATAGAGGTATTTGAATGGACATGAAATATTACATTTATGTTCAGCATACATATATTGTTTTCATGTGATATACATTATTATGTATAAATTTAATTTTTGAAATTTAAATATTATTTTTAATCAACAATATAATGGTGTATGTATTTCATTAATTTAAAATGAATGTAATGATTATCTTTAAAAAATGTTGATCAAAGTTAGAGCATAGACACCATATGATTTTAAATGTATTTTATGAATATTTTACAACGTGTGTATTAACTTTGTTCCATTTTTATTATTTGTCATTTCAGATTGGCATCTGATGACTTCATGGAATATTTAATTATTTTCTATTAAATATATATTTTTTTTTAGCAGATTCTAATATATATCAATATAATCTGTAAATAAATAAAACTTGGACTCCCATGACTGGTAGTTGGCTATTTGACAAGCACATGCATAAGAGAAAATAATGCATTAATAGTAGAAAATAAAATTCTTCAGAGAATATTAAAAGATATATTTTAACATTAATTGGGGAGTCATATTCTTCAATGCTTTTATATTGAAAAAGTATATATTAAAAATATTTAGGATATGTATTAATATTATGATTGTTTTAACATTTAATAAGGTGAAGTGGTTCAATTACATGAAAGTGACAGTGTTGTTGAATGTAAAAAGAATTGTATAAGATCATGTATCTTCCTTAGGTATCTCAAAACATTATTAGAAAATATTTTACAATTATTACATTTATAAATGGTAGGTCATTTAACTTTATAATTTTTAATAATTAGTTATTGGATGCCAGGTTAATCTATGTAATTTTCTAGTGGAGTCATTTAACTATACTTAGTAATATTATGTATTTATTACAATCTTACCTCTTGGGTTAGACATCAAATATCTATATAGAATGTAATTTCCCCTTTAGTTTATTTTGTCAATGTTAAATAAAAATACAATATGTTTGGGTCCTTAAAGGGGTCATTCAAAATGTATATTTTGTATACATTGTTACAAATATCATACAAGAATTTAAACATATTTAGAATGTACTATAGAATTACATTCAGTCTTTAAATATACTTGTTAAAATAAAAATAAATGCACATATCTTAGTCAATGATATAAGGCATCTATATGCAAACAACAATCAGCATCAAAATAGCCTATGTAGAGATGTATTTAATCCACGAATATATATAATTACAATATAATGATTGAATAACAAAACATATTAAGTTGGTCAAATATAAGATTATGATACAAAATGCATACATAACATATAGCTTAATGTCCCTCTACGCTGAAGGCTAAAAAATACCTCATTTAATAAATATATTTCAGTCAGTGTGTAAAACAATCTAGAAGTTAATCTAAATTTGCTTTACTCATATGTTAGACTCATTTAGCAAAAGGAAGGTGCCTAGGTTTATGATATATTAAGCATTATTGTGAAATGTTTATTTAAAGGGACATGAACTCAAAATATACTTAAAGGTAGCCATTTAAAAAAACAATGATTTATACATTCTGAATGAGTATTCTATTTTAATCAACTTTAAAACTTGTCTCATATTATGAATGCTCATTGTGATGTTGCTATCATTACTTTAGAAATAAGGCAGTAAATAGCTAATTTATTTGCTTCAGTACTCTGGACAGAACTTGATTGTTTGGAATAATTGATGCAACAATCGTCAAGGACAACCCAGGTTTTTATTAAACAATTGTCCGTAATATAAAATATCATTATTGATTTTCAAAGAAACATAACAAGATAACTTAACATTTGATAATCGTATTAAATAATAAAGTTGATTAACATTTCATGCTCAATCACCAATGGTAAATTTGTTTGGACAGTGTCCCTTTAAGAGCTTGAAATAGTGTATTTACTTCTCTTCCTATCTTGACATACTTTGCTTGAAAAGCATATCGAGATAGGCTCAGTAGATGAAGATTGGTGGATGCACAGAGATGCCTTATGTGATTGGCTCAACCATGTGCATTTAAATTTCTTATGTTGAGGATATATAAATACTAAGAGAAAATGATTTACATTTTAAAGTCTAAACAATCTTCTATCTCTACAGATCATTTGATACAATTGTTTGTAATGTCTCTTTAAAACTAAAGACGCCATTGCACAATAACATATATGAGCACTTCAGAGAAATACAAGCTCGAGGTTTATTTGCGAATAACAAAGCTGTAGTTTAACATTTATAAACAGATTATCAAAGTTACTGACATTCTTCCCGGAATTTTAACATTAATAAATATTGCGTGGGAAACGCATCTTCAAACACCAGATTAGCATATTTAAACATTAGTGTAATGTCACGCAATAGCACACAATCAATGTGCATTATAAATACATTTAATAGAGCAATGTCAATACTTCACAATCAATTTATTTAAAGAACAATAAAGACATACAATATTAAATGTGTATTTGTATTAAAGAAACAGACCGTTATTAAACCGAGAAATGTCTACAACATTAATAATGTGACAGGATGAGATTTTAAAGAGTATTTAATCATTAATATTTCACGGATCACGGATATTAAATCTGCGTCACACATATCCGCATGACAGGCCCATGAGTTACAAATAAGTCTACATGAAAAATGAAGTTACAGCACCACCAAGCGGTATGTGTAAGGAAGTTACTAAGATATGAAACATTAAGGAACGGCCAATCAGAGTTCATCACACAAACACAACTTGAGTCAGGATGGTCTCACAGACATTATAACAATATTTCAAACTTTTATCCAATCAGATGTACAGATAAATTGTCCCATGGTGCATTTCATGTTTACTTCACCATATAAAAGTCCATTACACGTTGCCATCTTTGTCAGTTCTCTAATGCCTGCAGGCAATATATATTATTATTATACAACCCAGCAGGCATGTCAGTTCCCAGGTTCACCAAGGAGGAGAGCGCTGCACTGGTCCACGCCGTCAAGGACTTTTATCCCCAGCTGTTTGGGAACAAGAGGAGCTCGACAGATGCGCCTGTTAAGAAGGCCCTCTGGGAGTCTATCACCAATGCGGTTAGATTGGTGTGTGACGTCCAGAGGACCCAGGATCAGATCATGAGGAGATTCGGAGATATGAGGTTGCGTTTATCGAAAAAAGTCAACCTCATAAGGGACTGGGTACAAGCCCGTAAAAGAGGGGGCCAAAGAAAGGCCCCGCGGAAACTGTACCTACTCCCTTATGAGGTGACTTTATGCGAGCTCCTCAATCTCCGGGTCCCCAAAAGATTTAGATCCTCGCCATCCTCGGCCTCCTCTTCTTCCCTCCCAGCTGCGGGATCTGAAATTCCTGACGCGGGGGACAGGGCAGATGCTTCTCCGTCCGGTGGCCTGGGAGGACCCGATAGAGAATCTGAACCAGGTAATTATCCAACTTCATATAATATTTATAATGTTAAAAATCCAAAATGTGTATTTAGTCAGATACTAAACCTATACAGATCTCACAACATACACTACATATGATGTTTAGATATCTGATTTTACATTAGTGATACATGAAATTGGAATGATGTTTCTTGCGCTCTACAGAATATGCGTCACAGAGCGGAAATCTAATTTCGCATCCACGTTAACATGGGTTTGCGGAAAGTGGCATTGCTTTATACATGTTGGTCAAATGACGGATGCGTAATTCCGCTTGGAATCATTGCGCAATGATCGCGAAAATGGCATTTCTCATCCACGTTAACATGGGTTTGCGGAAAGTGGCATTGCTTTATACATGTTGTTAAAAATTAAATGGAAAATCTTAGATTAGTGAAGAATACAGTATTCTTATTTTAAATATTATATCTAATAAAAAACGAATAATACTAATAAATTATAACATATGGCCATCAATTGATGATTATGTAATAACAAGCATATATTCTTAAAGATACAGTAAACAACACAACTGATTGAAAATAAGAGTCCAGGATATATTTATCATTCATTTAATTGCGGAAACTATTAACTCATGGGACTACCAAAGGATTAATATTTTTCTATTGATTTGTTATTAATGTAAATATTTTAAACATGGCATGATTAGTATTAATGATATGCAATCCTCATTTAATATATTACAGATATGGATGTGGCTGCTGGATCCTCAAGCCAGGGCTTGTCACAGTATGGTATGTCTCATTTTAATTGACATTTGTCTTAGAAACATGGAATGAACATTACATACTAAATACACATTGTTCTATATTTATATGTAATGTCTATTTAATAGATGAAAATTATATAATTATTCGGATATACTTAAATAACATATTTGATTTTAATTGCATGCTCAATACCATTCATTACATCAACATATGGAGTAGATAATTCATTAACAAACAACAACATTGTGGAATCTATTTAATTTTAGATTAAAGGGATACTGAACTACAATTATTAATATTGTCTTTCACATACAGTATGCAATATTAATAAACATAAAATATAATACTATCATCATATGTGACATATTCTATTGCTAAATGTATTTTAAAATAAAGAAAGTACGTTTATGTGCATCTAAATATTTGTTGACCAACCTGGGTTTATATTGATGATTGGTGGATACCTTCAACAAACAATATTTATTGAATCCAATATTCCTTATCTGCCTTTAAGATTAATTTCGAACAACATTCGAATTATAATAGGAGTCAATGTTAAATCATTTTTTACAGTTTGAACATAGAAATCAATTATTTAAATTAATCATGTCAGTGTCCCTTTAAGACAAAATAGATTCATTCATCATTACATTATTTTTATTAAAAACTATTGATATATAAATCTAATTATCTGTTGGAGTTACTTTATATATATCTGCATACTCTAACAGCACCATGATTACATATTTGTAATAATAAAGTTTGTTATGTATTGTGATAAATATGTGTTGTGTCCTAAACAAGATTACTGTACATTGAAAAAATGGCTCGATGTGACACATGTTTGTTTAGATTTGTCAACAGATGCTCCTCAATATGTGGTTTGTGTGTATTCTTGTAACTTCTTAAGGACATATGACGGAATTATTCCGTCATAAAACAATTGAGCTAAGTGAAAGCTGTGTCCTTAAAGGGTTAAGAACATTGATCATTGGGTATATTTAGATATGCAATAGCAGCATCTGAGATGAATTTGATGTCTAATGTAGTCTGACATTAAACATATGTTGAATACAGATATGTTTACAGAATCCCCTTGATTCAATCAAGCATTTTCTGGTGTAATGACTGCTCTATTCTTCACATTTTAAAGTTGATTAATGTTAAAATTCTAGACAGATGTGATTTAGTGATATCCAAAATGTGTTTAATAATATATATCTATATCATTCATAGAGAGAGTTGGTGTGGGGAGCCCACAGGAATCCAGCAGTGACATAGAGCCGCCTTTGCGGTCTCCTGGTAAGTCCATTGACTCATTTATATGTAATTGAAGGTGTATTGCTAATCAATATTATGATCATGATTCCGATGAAGCATAACATTATAAAAAATCATAGAATTTATCTTCTGATTATATATTTATTTTTTATATTGAGCGATTAATAATTTCTACTTTATTATTCTACACATTTGTTATTCATAAGATGTCTAACATATGTTTTTTTAAATTTTTTTTTTTTTAACAACAGTCATCAAGTGATACACACATGAGAAATCTTAAATGTTCTATGTACTATGCTTTTATGAATTTAACATTAAGACAAACAATACATTAATATTCTGATTTATTGACAATAACAAATCTATTGTCATTTGTATGCTCCATCAAAATGATGTAAATCATAACTTTGTGTGTGTATATCTTTAATGCAACATTGATGTGCGTATTTGAGCAACAGTAACATATGTTATAATATCTGATCTTAAGGTGTACACAACATGTTATGTTTTACAGAGATTGATGTCACATGTGGGATGGAGGAGGAAGAGGCTGCCTTGGAGTCTGATGGTATGTGAAATATATCTATCATGTTTCCAACATGTTTCTTTTTTTGAAATCATTTTATTGAAGACATTCAAAGTCTACAGCTTTTTCCCTTTAAAAAGGAATATTATTTGTCTGTTCAAATACACTACTGCCCCCTTTCTATATCAGGCAGCATGAAAATCTGCTTGTATATATTTTTTTAAGAATATATAATTCATGCCATCATTATGTCACATGCATATTCCATGCCAAAACACAATAATAAGTTTCACATTGTACAGACAGTCATTGAGATTCATCTGAGTGCCTATATAGATACCATATCCTCATTTCAGAATAGTTTACAGATTCAAACACACTTCGAGGTATATTGAAAACATAATCAATTTTAAATGCGTTGATTTGATGTCAGGATGTATGAGATGTTAATATATTTCTTTTACATTTTCAGATGGATCCACCACTTCTGGTCATCTGGATTCCGCCCCTGCCCAGTCACAGACCCCTCCCCGTGCACACACCCCTGACCATGGCCACACCTCTGCACACACCCAGAGCCCTTCCCATCACCAAACCCATGACCATGCCCCGACCACTGCCAGCCCTTCCCATATTTCATATCCTGTCCCTCCCAAAAAACGCCCATACACCCCCCTTCGCCGCTCTCCCCGCATTCTGGCCCGTACAGCTGCCCAGACCCAAACTCCCCACTCCCCAGCTGTACGGCCTACCCTGGAGCAGCAGCTCACCACTCCCCAAGCCATTCCCATCCCTCCCCGAGCCAATCCCATCCCTCCCCCCTGTTTAAACCTTCATTGTCCTGGGTGTCAGATTGTCCTTCCCAGGCACAGCTGTAAGTATCATTCTAAATACACTTTATAAGATACTTAAAGGTACAGTGAAGTTAAATTGGTTAAATTGTGATTCAAATCCAGCATGCAATGTTAAGCCAATGTATAATAGAATACTCTTATGAATTATTCGTCATTCTCTTGATATATTTATTGAAAACAACTTATTCCTATAATTAGTTTAAACAATAAAATAAATGTGGCCATCATTTCTTTATTGTTGGATGAATGTATCCATCAACCAGCATGCACAAACAAGGTTCATCAACAAATATTGGCTTCCATAAAAACCAACATTCTTGCATTCAAAATATAGCTTGACAATTAAAACATATAATGAATATGTGTAATTTCTAAAGATTTGTCATGTCATGCTCTATCTGAATCAGTCCATTAAATATTTAGGTTCAGTGTCCCTTTAATTGGATATCACTACATATACCAAACACCACTACTTGGATCCAAAATTTTATGTCCAAATGTGGATACATTATCTCTTGTCTAACCCAGTGGGAATGTAATTTCTTCTGGTTGCTATGTTTACACAGCTTGTCCTCAATGCCAAAATGTTTAAGGATAGGTGTGCCTACCACAGTCTAAATTGAATTTTTAAATTGCTGATGTAAGTACAATGTAAATCCTTTAACAAGATTTGATACACTCAAGCTGTATAAGTGGATCATCTAAAACCAATTAAAGGGTTCAACATGTTTGAGTAACATGAGCCTTTAATGATTTCTGTCTGTCTGAATAACCTAATTCATGTGTAAAGAATATATGAAAAATAATTGATGTAAATAATTATTTGTCTTTATGATGACAATGTATGTATTAAAATCTTTTATTCTGTTGTGTAATTATCCTTAATATTAATTTTTATTTTATTTTAGGCTGTGACTCAGCATGGCTCATGCTAGAAGGGATAGCAAGAGTAGAGCAGGCCGTGTTGAGGAACGCAGCTGTCCTGAGAGGGATGAACGACACCATGCAGGCCCAGCTCCGGGTTCAGGACTTGACTCTGCGTGAAATTATGCAATTACGTTCAAGGCCTGAATCTGGAGCTGGACATGCACAGGACAATGAAGAGGATGACCAGTAAGTGGAGGATCTGGATATGCTCCATGGTGGCAGATAATAATCCTCTGTCCACATGTTGAATTTGTATTTATATTGTTGCCATTTGGCCTTTTTATCAGTTTTTTGTTGTGCCTGTTGCACTCTTTTACCTTGTCATGTGTCTCCAATGAGGCTATGCTGGCCCTTGGCAACTCTCTTCATGGACTGTGATGCACTGTGTTACCTTGCCATGTGTCTCCAATGGGGCTATGCTGGCCCTTGGCAACTCTCTTCATGGACTGTGATGCACTGTGTTACCTTGCCATGTGTCTCCAATGGGGCTATGCTGGCCCTTGGCAACTCTCTTCATGGACTGTGATGCACTGTGTTACCTTGTCATGTGTCTCCAATGAGGCTATGCTGGCCCTTGGCAACTCTCTTCATGGACTGTGATGCACTGTGTTACCTTGTCATGTGTCTCCAATGAGGCTATGCTGGCCCTTGGCAACTCTCTTCATGGACTGTGATGCACTGTGTTACCTTGCCATGTGTCTCCAATGGGGCTATGCTGGCCCTTGGCAACTCTCTTCATGGACTGTGATGCACTGTGTTACCTTGTCATGTGTCTCCAATGAGGCTATGCTGGCCCTTGGCAACTCTCTTCATGGACTGTGATGCACTGTGTTACCTTGCCATGTGTCTCCAATGGGGCTATGCTGGCCCTTGGCAACTCTCTTCATGGACTGTGATGCACTGTGTTACCTTGTCATGTGTCTCCAATGAGGCTATGCTGGCCCTTGGCAACTCTCTTCATGGACTGTGATGCACTGTGTTACCTTGCCATGTGTCTCCAATGGGGCTATGCTGGCCCTTGGCAACTCTCTTCATGGACTGTGATGCACTGTGTTACCTTGTCATGTGTCTCCAATGAGGCTATGCTGGCCCTTGGCAACTCTCTTCATGGACTGTGATGCACTGTGTTACCTTGCCATGTGTCTCCAATGGGGCTATGCTGGCCCTTGGCAACTCTCTTCATGGACTGTGATGCACTGTGTTACCTTGTCATGTGTCTCCAATGGGGCTATGCTGGCCCTTGGCAACTCTCTTCATGGACTGTGATGCACTGTGTTACCTTGTCATATGGCTCATATATTCCTTATTTTTACAAGATTATTTATAAACGTTGTGTATGTTTTCTTACATACTAATAAAATAAATTTTATTTCACAAATCTTTGTCCTCATTCTTCCTGTTATTTTTTGCAAGCTCTAGTTTATGTTGTTTATCCTTAAAGGGACCTAACAAATCTATTTGTTATAATGAAATCATATATGTAAGACAATAGTAAATGACTGTAAGATTAACATCTCCAATGTAATCTTATTATTTGTGTTTATATTATTTTCTCTTAGCTCTATCATTGCCTGATTATGATTAGCAGAGTAATTTCTTTATATATGTATATATATTTTTGTATTTGTGTATATATGTATATTTAAATGTTCATATCCATGTGTGTATTTATAAACTCTGCATGAATTGATGCACCTTTACCAAATGATCTGAGTATTGATACAATGATATAATCCCTGTAAAGTGTTCATTTTATTTAAATAGTATTGACTATGTGTATGCTCTTTTTAAAAACAAAATAATGTCCCTTTAAGTGATGTTGATCACTATTGTAAATGAATGTATTTCCATTTGTAAAGCGTTTTTGTCCTTTTTACAAGAACAAGGACATATAGTTTTATTAATAAACAATCTTATTGTAATGTTGACAGCACCTGTATTTCATTTTCAAATCTATATTATTGTCAAAGTGTAACCAAATCAATCTCTGTGTGTAATACAAATAATGTAGATGATGAATATTAGTTAACTAATATGTTAACAAAATACATCTCCTCCCATATATGGCTATAGGTAGGCTGACCATAATTAAACTTGAATAAATGACACGTTTAATCAATACATGTATAACTATTGTTATTCAACAACAATACAAAGATATCTTAAAACATCAATGGCATATGTATTTCTCATGTGTATCTTTTAAATGTTAAAGATATACACCATAGCTATAGTTCAAGGGACAGTCAAGTCCGAAAAGATGATTCATAATTTGGTGACATTCCTAGATAGCAATCTACACACATACTAGTTCCTAAAATATAAATACGTTTCTTAATGATATGCCAAGATGTCACTGAGTCCTTGTATTGTCTGCGGTTTTTCAGCGATCTCGGATGCGCCATGTTGCTTAAGACGTCACCTGCCAGGCTGTCCAATGATTCCTTGTATTGACTGACGTTCTTACGTGATCAGGAATATGCCTTTTATTGGATTGCGTTTTGACGCGATCAAGGATGCGCCTTTTTTTTTTGGGCGTTCTTACGTGATCAATAATGTGCCTTTCATTGGATGGCGTTCTTACGTGATCAAGGAAGCGCCATGTTAAGACGGCACATGTAAAGTTAAAAAAACGTGTGATTGGATTGCGTAGTCCCGCAATATTTGTGCACGTTAAAAACGTTTGTGACTGCATGCAATTTTAAAAAGCTTGCGAATATGTATTATTTGCATCATGTTACATTGTTGACCCGTAGCTGATAAAGACCAACACATTCTCTTTTGCTGGATGTCTGGTTGAATCAACGAACGAAAGCAAAATGTTTTCATGCATAGGATATTTCTAGGCAAGTGCAAATCTCTACAGTCCATGTTTAATATGTTTGTCAACAATGTTCCTTTTTCTTAAAAATTAATGTTGTGTTTAATGTTGAACATATCTAATTAATAAATATGCGCTATTGTGTTTGAATAAAGTAATCAATATGCATTTATCATATGCTAAATATATGATGCCGACTTCTTCTAAATGTAATTTCGTTGTAGATTTTATGAAAGGTTCATTAGACACTCACATTATAAATAAAAATATTTGATTTTGTCTCTAGTTAGATAGTCCATTGTTTAACCAATAGGTTTATTTTGTCTTGTGTTGTAAGAAAATGTAAGTAATTTTCTTACTCCTCGCAAAGCCAATGAGTTTCATGTGAGTACCATCTCCAGCTTTGTCCAGTTTGTGTAAAGGTTCTTTTCATATGTTAATGATGGGGTATTGTGTTTTACGGTTGTAATGGTGGTTCATCTATATTTAAAATATAGCTAACCCTATTTTATTTGCAAGTGTTTGAAGCTTTTTAATATTGCTATCAGTATATGTTAATCTTGTTGTTTGTAGTAGTGTCTATTACATACAGTTATGTAAAAAAATATAGGATACTGTCCCTTGAATGCAAATGTTGTTTTTTTGTATCATGTATGAGATCCACATAGTTTAATCTTCAAATATATTTTTGTTAGCATATTTCACCCCCCCACTCCTAAAAGGACTTTAAACCATATTCATTGTTAAAATAAAAATAGTTACAATAAAATATTAACACAATAATGTCTCTTAAAGAAAATAGACTTTATTTAACACGTCAATATAAATGTGATTTTCAAATATTTTTTTTGACAAAGTACATGTAGATATAGCAACAAGCTTAAAATGTGTTAGCATATGTAATGTTGTTAAAGGGACAGTTTTGAAAAAAAATTTTTTTACATTATTCGAAAAGTCAATTCTGTAATAACAAGGATATCAAATGTTTCTCAACAATTGAACATTTGCTATCTAAATTTGCTATCTAAACCTATGAGGTTGGTGTGCTCATTTCTTAAATCTTGAAGAGTGCTTGTAATCATTATACAATTTGAGCACTAGAGGGCATTTGGATAGCATTTGTATATGTAAAATCTTGTGCTCATACAGCATATTATTGACCATGTATTGATCATTGATATCTAAAATGTTGTTATGTCAGAACAACAAATAAGTGGTCATTTTTCATAGTCATAGATACAAGGGTAAGCACATAAGTCACACATGTATTTCTCCATGTTTTGTTGTTTCAAACTTTATAATGCGTAATACAGTGTTTTCTTTGTAATCAATAATTTTCTGACTGTCCCTTTAAGCTGTGTTATTGGCATTCAAACAGTAATATGCCATCATGGATAATTGTTATGGTAATTTAGTTAGCGATTCGGGAAACAGTTTGGACATCACATCACAGAAACCAATCAATATCATGAACAAGGATAGGTATGTGATGATGTGGTTTTCACACACTTATAACCCACACTCTGCAAAGAATCTTCCTCCATGGACCCGGTCCCATAGAAGTCGATTATATACAGAGTGTGGTCCACAAGTGTATGAAAACCACATCATCACATACCTATCCATTACCCAAAAAAAAAAATTTAAGATGGAAAAAAATACTTACTTCCTCTTCCTTCCCCTCTTCCCACGGGGCTGAGGCTCTGGGAGAGGCAACTGCCGACTCCGAAGAGTCCTCCTTGGAGCTGTTGTGGGAGGAGTGGAAGGAAGAGTACTGGGACGACCAAGGTGAGGAGTAGATGGCTGAGGAGGAGGAGGAGAAGATGGCTGAGGAGGAGGAGGAGGAGAAGATGGCTGAGGAGGAGGAGGAGTAGATGGCTGAGGAGGAGGATGAGATGGGCCGGCAGGAGGAGATGGCCCAGCAGCAAGAGGCCCAGCAACAAGAGGCCCAGCAACAGGAGGTAGACCAGCATGCGCCTCCCGGAAAAATGTGAACATTTCCTGATGAAGATTGAACATTCTTGTTTGTCCTTCTTGTATTGTATTCAGTATACTGATTATTTCGTTTTGGCCTTGAATTATTTGATTCTGCCCATCAAGTATTCTGCGTCGTCCTTCTATGTTTTCTATCCGGGAGGTACGCATCTGGTCTATGTACTCCAGTAGAACCCGCACCTCCGCTATTTCTTCTTGTTGTGCCTGTTGAACCCGTGCACGGCGGGGTGCCCGTGCACGGCGGAGTGCGGGTCTTTGAGGGACCTCGGGTTCCGCGGGTTCAGCGGGATCCTCCTGTGCTTCCGGGGCCTCTTGATCATCTCCCGTGCGCTGTTCGTCACGGGGGGCCTCTTCCCTCCGAAGTGGGAATTCATCACCACCACTCTCATCCCGGGGAGATGCAGGAGGCTGTGCTGCCTCGTCCCCAGACTCTGTATATTAAAAAAAAAAGAAAAAAAGAAATGTATATATTAGCATATTTGCAAATAAAGGTTTAAATGACTTAGCTTACGATACAATTACAAATGCAGAATCATTAATCCACTTTGAAATCTAACAAACAATCAATTCTATTTCCGCTTTTTCTAAACAGTGTTTGTGATATCTGGTCAATGTGAATGTTTTTGCGTTTGTTTTCAGTCTGTTTAAATGCACACCTAACCTATAGCCTAGATACTGATGTAACCGCTAAGTAATAGAATGCGTGTAAACAGCGTAATAGCATTAATCGGATCCTTAACACATGAAACCCAATGTTTTATCTTTCATGATTTATAAGCATACATTTAGTATCAACTTTCGAATGTACTTTTGTTATCTAATTAGCTTCATTCTCTGGATATTCTTTGCTGAAAAGCATATCTAAATATGTTTATAAGATTCTGATTGTTAGCTGAATATAGCTGCCTCCTGTGATAGTTTCACCGTGTGCATGGCTATTTCTTCATTAAAATATATCTCAAGAATGAATCAAATTATGTAATATAAGTACATTTGAATGTTTTGTCAAATTGTATTCGCTACCTCAATCATGAAAGTAAATGTTTGCGTATAGTGTCCATTGAAATACATTCGTATGTGAAATTATTGTTCAATGAGCTTACCGTCAGATGAGAGTGGCAGGTTCCCGGTATCGATTCCTCCGATACCGACTACTTCCACCTCGGAGATGCTGGGCCGCAACATTTCCTCCCATCTGCAGTACTCCATTTCAAGGGCAGGGCCGCCACCGGTCCCTGCGGCATGTCGGGCCTCCAGGCTTAACTTTTTTTTAAGTTCAAGTTTACAGTCCCGGTACCGATGTTTGATGGAATCCATATCCCGGTTCCGGCCACCCACTGCATTGACTGCATTCCGAATCTCGTTCCAGAGCCTCCTCCTGTCAGTCGGGGTAGTCTTCTGGTGCTGCAGCATCCTATACCTGGCCATATAGGCCTCTACGAGGGCCTCCTTCTCCTCCATCGTAAACCTCGCCTCCCTAGTCGCCTTGGCCTTCCCCTGTGACGATGCCCTCTGTTTCCCGGACTGTGAAGCCCTACTCTGACCGCCACTGGGCCCAGCCACTTGGTCATCTTGAACCAAGTGGCTGGGTCCACCCACCGCTTCCACCCCCGCTTCCTGCCCCCCTTCCTGCCCCCCTTCCTGCCCTGTTCCTCTCCCCCTCCCTCTACTCCCCCCTCTACCTGTCCCCTGCCTGGCCTCCATCTCCTCCCTAAACTAAACCCCAAATAATCAAAAAAAAGTGAGTGTGATGAAATGAAAGGGGGTCAAAATAAAGAACTAAAAAGACAAAAAAGGTGCTTAAAGTGTGAGGGATGTAAAAAAAAAAAAGAGGGTAAGGAGTATTTAAATAAACGAAAAGAATAAGACTAAAAGGAGGATATGTAAACTAAATGTAACTAGGGGATGGGTATGGGATGGGTATGGGGTATGGGATAAGAGTAAATGGGATGAAAGGGAATGGGACTACAAGGAATGGGGTATGGAGTGTAGTATGAGGGGGTAGGGGGTATGGAGTGTATGTAGTGTTATTGATAAGTGTATGTATGTATTGAATGTGTTTGCGTGTAAATGTGTTAAGTGTACAGATAAATCACTCGCTCGCTAACTAACACTACTTCTAATTCTCAATAACAAACACTCCCACTAACGCTCACTAACTACCACTAACTGACGCTCACACTAACAACTATCACTAATAACTCCCACTAACTCACTCACGCTCCCACTAACAGACTCTCTCCCACTCCCGCTAACTCCCACTAACTCCCACTAACTCACTCACTCTCTCACGCTAACACTACCAACTGACTATCTCACGCTAACACTACCAACTGACTATCTCACGCTAACACTACCAACTGACTCTCTCACGCTAACACTACCAACTGACTCTCTCACACTAACACTAACTCACTCTCAAAAATTCGCAAAATCTCTATTCTTAAATCTCCAAAGACCCACCAGCAACACAGTCAAAGAAGCCCTGCTTGTGTGGTGCTTATATACCCTGTGTAAATGTTTAATGATGTCCCAATTTCCATTGTAATTAGTGTTCAGGTGTGCTTTATTAGCAATTAATATTATTGCAATGTGTATTAGGTGTGTTAATTTGCGCATGCTCATTTTGAGTTGGTATTTGTGGAATGTGTAGAATGCGATGATGTCATAGTGGTCGTTTTCTCTAACATTGTCCAATAGTATTCTTTTTAAATGTGAATTTGCGATGGTGTGTTCTTCGTGAAGTGTTGTATATGTATGTTTTTCATAATATATAATGATATTGAATGCGATTTTTTTTTTAGTGTATGTATATATTTTTTAATCCTTGTTGTTATTGTGCGATTTTCCGCATCTTAAAGTATATGCGTATTCCCCTTATAAATAGTATTAAAACTTCCCCCGCTTGTGAATGTGTAATGCTTGTGTGCTTTGTTGATTGATTGATGTTGTGACATTTGCGGCGTGTTATTGTTGTGCATGATGTGGTATGCGTCATATGACCGAGCTGTGCGTATTCTCGCGAGATCGAGTGTTATGTAAAAAAAGCTATTTTTTGCCTTTCCCATTGATCTCTATGGGAGACTGTCTAACGCGGGCAGGATTACGCGTGTGACATACACGCGTTAGGAGCATCGTTAGATGGTCTTATATTAACTCTAAATACCGGAGTCAAACAATGACGTGCGTTAGACATAAAACACGCGTGGCGTTAACAGCCCATCTACCGCCGAACTCTAAATCTAGCCGTTAGTAATTACATACATTTTTATAGTAACATATTCAATTGTCAATTAAATTACTGCATGCTAAGTTATTACTGGAGATATCCAATAATGGATTTATCAAAGATGAAGGTGCATCAAATATGACAAGTGTTACTATACAAAATATTCAGAATATCCTTTTCTAAAAAACTCAGAGTATGGTGGTAGAACAATGTAAGTGATTTGATAAAGTCAAGTGGAAATTTATATATTTATTATTTAATTATTGTAGAAAGGGAGCAAAATTTAGCTCTTCATTTAATCCTCCTGGTTGAACAGTATCCAGGTTAAAAATCCACTTGCATTCTGCTTTTAATAATAAATTATCCCAATCTCCTCCTCTTTCTTGAATACCAACATACTCGGCTCCAATGAATCTTAAACATTCATTACTGCTATTGTGAACCTCAAAAAAATGTCTTGCAATGCCACTGGTTTTTATTTTTTTATTAACAATATCCCGTCTATGCTCCTTCATCCTTTCCTTGAACTCTCTGTAAGATTTCCCAACATATAATTTGGGACAAGAACATGACAAAACATAGACCGCCCCAAAAGTTTTGCAAGTAATAAACCCTTTAGTTTTATGCACTTGGCCTTTTCTATCTTCAATCACATTTCCTGAAATCATAAATTTGCACATTTTGCATTTATTGCATGGATAGTTACCATTTTTTTGTTTCATACTTCCTAACCACATCTTTGACTCTTTGTTTATATAATTGCTATGTACTAATTCATCCTTCAAGGACGGTGCTTTTCTTGCAGTTAATAAAGGGAAATCTCATACCAAATTATGGATATCCCTATCTAGGGTTAGTAAATGCCAATGTTTTGCCAAAATTGCCTTTAAATCAGACCATTGGTCATTATATGTGGTTATCATCCTAACTTTCTGTTCATCACTTTTATCTTTTTGTTGATATAATAGAGTATTCCTATCTGTGAGGGATGCCCTTTGGAAACCTTTTTTGGGCCACTTTCTGCTATATCCTCTCTCTAAAAACCTACGGCTAGATTTAGAGTTTTGTCGGTAACAACCCGTGTAGCTAACGCTGGCTTTTTTTCTCCCGCACCTTTTAAATACCGCTGGTATTTAGAGTTCACAGAAGGGCTGCGTTAGGCTCCAAAAAGGGAGCGTATAGCATAATTTACCGCCACTGCAACTCTCAATACCAGCGGTGCTTACTGACGCGGCCAGTTTCAAAAACATGCTCGTGCACGATTCCCCATAGAAAACAAAAAAAAACAAACACCTGCAAAAAAGCAGCGTTCAGCTCCTAACGCAGCCCCATTGTTTCCTATGGGGAAACACTTCCTATGTCTGCACCTAACACCCTAACATGAACCCCGAGTCTAAACACCCCTAACCTTACACTTATTAAGCCCTAATCTGCTGCCCCCGCTTTCGCTGACCCCTGCATATTTTTTTAACCCCTAATCTGCCGCTCCGTACACCGCCGCAACCTACGTTATCCCTATGAACCCCTAATCTGCTGCCCCTAACACCGCCGACCCCTATATTATATTTATTAACCCCTAATCTGCCGCCCCCAACGTTGCCTCCACTTACCTACAATTATTAACCCCTAATCTGCCGACCGGACCTCACCACTACTATAATAAATGTATTAACCCCTAATCCGCCTCACTCCCGCCTCACTAACCCTATAATAAATAGTATTAACCCCTAATCTGCCCACCCTAACATCGCCGACACCTAACTTCAAGTATTAACCCCTAATCTGCTGACCGGACCTCACCGCTACTCTAATACATTTATTAACCCCTAAAGCTAAGTCTAACCTTAACCCTAACACCCCCCTAAATTAAATATAATGTAAATCTAACAAAATAAATTAACTCTTATTAAATCAATAATTCCTATTTAAAGCTAAATACTTACCTGTAAAATAAACCCTAATATAGCTACAATATAAATTATAATTATATTGTAGCTATTTTAGGATTAATATTTATTTTACAGGCAACTTTGTATTTTGTAATTATTTTAACTAGGTAGCTATTAAATAGTTATTAACTATTTAATAGCTATTGTACCTGGTTAAAATAAATACAAAGTTGCCTGTAAAATAAATATTAATCCTAAAATAGCTACAATATAATTATAATTTATATTGTAGCTATATTAGGGTTTATTTTACAGGTAAGTATTTAGCTTTAAATAGGAATAATTGATTTAATAAGAGTTAATTTATTTTGTTAGATTTAAATTATATTTAACTTAGGGGGGGTGTTAGTGTTAAGGTTAGACTTAGCTTTAGGGGTTAATACATTTATTAGAGAAGCGGTGAGGTCCGGTCGGCAGATTAGGGGTTACTACTTGAAGTTAGGTGTCGGCGATGTTAGGGAGGGCAGATTAGGGGTTAATACTATTTATTATAGGGTTATTGAGGCGGAGTGAGGCAGATTAGGGGTTAATACATTTATTATAGTAGCGTCCGGTCGGCAGATAAGGGGTTAATAATTGTAGGTAGTTGGCGGCGACGTTGGGGGCGGCAGATTAGGGGTTAATAAATATAATATATGGGCCGGCTGTGTTAGGGGCAGCAGATTAGGGGTACATAGGGATAACGTAGGTGGCGGCAGTGTGTGGTCGGCAGATTAGGGGTTAAAAAAATTTAATAGAGTGGCGGCGATGTGGGGGGGCCTCGGTTTAGGGGTACATAGGAAGTTTATGGGTGTTAGTGTACTTTAGAGCACAGTAGTTAAGAGCTTTATGAACCGGCGTTAGCCCAGAAAGCTCTTAACTCCTGACTTTTTTCTGCGGCTGGAGTTTTGTCGTTAGATTTCTAACGCTCACTTCAGCCACGACTCTAAATACCGGCGTTAGAAAGATCCCATTGAAAAGATAGGATACGCAAATGGCGTAGGGGGATCTGCGGTATGGAAAAGTCGCGGCTGGAAAGTGAGCGTTAGACCCTTTCCTGACTGACTCTAAATACCAGCGGTAGCCCAAAACCAGCGTTAGGAGCCTCTAACGCTGGTTTTGACGGCTAACGCCAAACTCTAAATCTAGCTGCTAGATTGTTAATCATCAGCATGTTTCTTAAAGAGTATATTATCTGAGCAGTTCCTTTTATGCCTTAGATACTGACCTATTGGGATCCCTTTAATTTGTGCTATAGGGTGATGACTTGTGGCTTCCAACAGAGTATTAACTGCTGTTGGTTTCCTATAGCTTTCAGTAACTATAGTATTCCCTATTTTCCTCAATTTTAGGTCTAAAAAGGAAATTTCGAGGGGACTATGTTCAAAAGTAAATTTTAAATGCTTGGTATTAGTATTTAAATATTCCAAAAATGTATGTAAAAGATCAATAGAGCCTTCCCAGAGCATCAGGACATCGTCAATGAATCTAGTCCATAAGATTACTTTATCAATAAATTCCTCCGGCATATTTAGAATAGTTTCTAATTCCCATTTGCCCAGGTATAGGCATGCATATGTGGGGGCACAACTTGCCCCCATTGCAGTCCCTAGAATCTGTCTGTAAAACTTTGAGTCAAACTTAAAGTAGTTTTTTCCAAAACAAATTTAAGTAATTTTGTTACAAAGGTTGTATGACTTGCAAATCTGACACCTTTCTGATGAAGATAGAAGCGTGAAGCCTCCACCCCCAAATCATGGGGTATTGAGGAATAAAGAGCTTCAACGTCAATAGTTACAAGCAATGTTTAATCAGAGATTGTCAGACCGTCAAGTTTTGCCAACACATCTGTGGTATCCTTTAAGTAGGATGGTAAAGTTATCAAAAAAGGTCTAAGGTTCCAATCCACATATTTGGCAATGTTTTCCAAAAGACCTCCCTGGCCGGATACAATTGGCTGGCCAGGGGGTGGATTCTTATATTTATGTAATTTGGGAATTGTATAGAATGTTGGTATAGTGGGGTGCTTAACACTCAAAAATTCAAATTCTTTACTGTTGATTAAACCATTATCAAAACCTTCCTTTAAAATGATATCCAATTCATCTTTGTATTGAAAGGTAGGATTCCCTTGAAGTCCCTCATAGTGTGTAACACTTGATAATTGTCTATGACATTCTGCTACATAATCTATGGTGTTAAGTACCACCACATTCCCACCTTTATCCGATGTTTTAATCATGATGGAGTGGTCATTCATTAATTCCCTTAGATGCTTTTGCTGTTTAACACTAATATTACCAGAATTTTTAGTTCTATTTAAATATCGTAAGTCACTTTCCACTACTTTTACAAAGTTTAAACATTTGAGACTGTAGATAATGCCGGCATATATTATGATTTTACTTTGAAAGGACTAAATCCAATATGAGGACTTTCAATCAAGTCCCCCAAGGAGTCACTTTCCTGAAAAAGTTCAATTAATCCCTGTAAGGTTTGTCTCTCCTGCATATCTAAATCTTCATTTTTAGGTTTATTCATATAAGTTTTCTTTAGAATAATCTTAAGAGCAAAGAGATGCAAATCTTTCATTATGGTAAACTTGTCCAAATTGTTAGTGGGGCAAAAAGTAAGTCCCTTTGAAAGCACTTCCAAATGAATTTCATTTAAAGCTACCTTGGATAAGTTTACCACTTTTAAATCAGTGTGACTTTTGACTATGTCCTGGTGCTCTGTTGACTGCGTAGTGAATAACTCTTCTTTGTTTTGTCTTCCTTTTCTATGTTTTCTGTCTTTAAAAAAGACTTTCATCATCTTATGCTGAGGACTGTTTATTACGCATACTAACCAAGGCTTGCTTATCCGTTTGCTGACATCGCCTGGCTTGCTTTTGCATAAAATTAATCTCTTTCTTTCAGCTGGATTAATTGGTAGCTACCATTGCAAGACTCTATCTGTTTTTTGGACAGGTTTTTCATATTGGTCTATTGTCCTCTATCAAGGGGAAGATATACAGTAACGTATTTTATTTTTTGTGTTCAGTGTTAACCATTTTTTTGATTGCTCATTAGGGGATTAATAAAGTATAAATTATATCTTGCATTCAGTCTCCGGCTCTATTTACTTGATCTATTATTGCCAACATGTTTACTGTTGCTTAATGGGCAAGTGCTGGTTAAAGGTATAGCTACATTTTTTCTTACATTATATATATATATATATATATATATATATATATATATATATATATATATATATATATATATACATACAGGTGGCCCTTGTTTTGCGCCGGTTCAATTTGCACCATTTCAGAATAACGCCCTTTATTTTCAATCATGTGACTGCTATTGAAAAGCACTGAGAAGCAGCACATTGATTAAAATAAGGACAGGCCAGTAGGTGGAGCTGTCTGATTGTGTTGCAGAAAAGATATACAAGCAAAGCAGGCTGAAATTAATCGGTGTGAACAGATCAGACCAGAGCTATCGAGCAGCTTTCAAAGCAACAAGATCTAGCAGCCATGAGGGAAACTTCCCTTTCTTTTTCTATACCAGCTTCTTGAGGTGAGGGTGCCTATAAATCAGTTCAGACTGGAATGCATAGAATAGTTGTAGACCCGATATTAGCTAAAAGTGTATGCTACTGTTTCAATGCAGAGACCTTTTTGCAGAAAAATGCAAGTAAAAAATGTTTTTGTTCATTAAACTTAGTTTGATGATGCTTTCTGTGTTGTGTGATTATTTGATAATGTTTATAATGCTGTTTGACATTTACAGTCTTCATTTGAAAGCTTTAAAAATAATGTATTATTGGTTACTTATGTCCAATTTGAGAGGGGCCTAGAACCTAACTCCCTCACTTCCCATTGACAATTTACAATGGTTTCTATTTACAACCATTCCTTCTGGAACCTAACCCCAGCATAAATTGAGGGCTACTACCTGTGTGTATGTATATATATATGATGTATATGAGTATGATGTCAGAAATCTTTTGCAAACATATTTACATGTCCCTAAATTCCTTTTTTGTTCTAAACAATGTTGTCTTTCATATCTCTGTGTTTATTTATACCACTATATGTATATAGTATAAATTTATTATTATTCTGAGTAGGAATAATTGTGAATTTAACATGTAATCAGGGTATCATATGTATTTATTTGCAATCAATGGATATTTTAAGAGCTGGGCCAGTTTTCTCTCTGTTCCAGTGTAACCCGTCTTGATTGCAATCTAGTTTTAAAAACCACACCTACATAGGTGTTATAAAATGGACTGGTGTTAGAATATATTTAGCATGACTGACGCCATTTTGTGTAACCACCATTTTAAAATGTGTTTACTGTATGTCTTATAATGTAGTTTATTATGCTGTGAAGAAAATATGCTGATATACATGGATCTCAAGAATGGCCTTGTAATGTCCTTGGCGATGCGCCCGGATACCCCGTTATCTAAAACTGTTGTGATTTATGATACGTCATTGTTTCACCCCATATACTGTAACCATTTTCTATAAAAGTATGGTGCACTTTTTATTAAACAGAACAGGATTCTATCAGCCAATCGGAATTAAGGTAGGAATATTCTGATTGGCTGATGGAGTCAGCCAATCAGAATCAAGTTCAATCCGATTGGCTGATCCGATCAGCCAATCAGATTGAGCTCGCATTCTATTGGCTGATCGTAACAGCCAATAGAATGCGAGCTCAATCTGATTGGCTGATTCCATCAGCCAATCAGATTTTTCGTACCTTAATTCCGATTGGCTGATAGAATCCTATCAGCCAATCTGAATTGAGGGGACGCCCTCTTGGATGACGTCCCTTAAAGGAGCCTTCATTCGTCGTAGTCCGTCGGTGAAGAAGGAGGTTCCGCGTCGGCGGGAGGAAGATTCAAGACCCGGCTTGGAAGATGACATCGCCCGGATAGAAGACCTCTTCAGCGCCTCTTTGAAGATGACATCGGCCGGATCGAAGACTTTTCTTCAGCGCCGCCTGGATGATGACTTCATCGGATGGAAGATTTCTTCAGCGCCGCTTGGAGGATTAACTTCTTCCGCTCCGGATGTCCACTTCGGTTCCATCACTGCTCGGCTGAGTGAAGACAAGGTAGGATGATCTTCAGGGGATTAGTGTTAGGTTTTTGTAAGGGGGGTTTGGGTTAGATTAGGGGTATGTGGGTGGTGGGTTTTAATGTTGGGGGGGGGTTGTATTTTTCTTTTGCAGGCAAAAGAGCTGTTTTCTTTGGGGCATGCCCCCACAAATGGCCCTTTTAAGGGCTGGTAAGGTAAAAGAGCTTTGAACTTTATTTCATTTAGAATAGGGTAGGGCATTTTTTTATTTTGGGGGGGTTTGTTATTTTATTAGGGGGCTTAGATTAGGTGTAAGTAGCTTAAAATTGTTGTAATATTTTTAACATGTTTGTAACTTATTTTTTTATTTTTTGTAACTTAGCTTTTTTATTTTTTGTACTTTAGTTAGTTTATGTAATTGTATTTAATTGTAGTTATTTGTAGGTAGTTTATTTAATTAATTTAATGATAGTGTAGTATTAGGTTTAATTGTAACTTAGGTTAGGATTTATTTTACAGGTAATTTTGTATTTCTTTTAGCTAGGTAGTTATTAAATAGTTAACTATTTAATAACTATTCTAACTAGCTAAAATAAATACAAAGTTACCTGTAAAATAAATATAAATCCTAAGATAGCTACAATATAATTATTAATTATATTGTAGCTATCTTAGGGTTTATTTTACAGGTAAGTATTTATTTTTAAATAGGAATAATTTATTAAAGTATAGTGTAGTGTTAGGTGTAATTGTAACTTAGGTTAGGATTTATTTTACAGGTAAATTTCTGTTTCTTTTAGCTAGGTAAGCTATTAAATAGTTAATAACTATTTAATAGCTATTGTACCTAGTTAAAATAAATTGAAAGGTACCTGTAAAATAAAAATAAATCCTAAGATAGCTAGAATATAATTATTATTTATATTGTAGCTATATTAGGGTTTATTTTAAAGGTAAGTATTTAGTTTTAAATAGGATTCATTTAGTTAATAAGAGTTAATTTATTTAGATTTATTTAATTAATATTTAAGTTAGGGGGGCGTTAGGGTTAGGGTTAGACTTAGGTTTAGGGGTTAATAATTTTATTACAGTGGCGGCGGCGTAGTGGGGGGCAGGATAGGGGTTAATACATTTATTATAGGGGGCGACGGTGTAGGGGAGGCAGATTAGGGGTTAATAAATTTATTATAGGTGACGACGGTGTAGGGGGGGCAGGATAGGGATTAATAGGTTTAATATAGGTTGCGGCGGGTTCAGGGAGTGGCGGTTTAGGGGTTAAACTATTTATTTAGTTGCGGAGAGGTGCGGGATCAGCAGGATAGGGGTTAATAACTTTATAATAGAGGGCGACGGTGTAGGGGGGGCAGGATAGGGGTTACTAGGTATACTGTAGGTGGCAGCGGTGTCCGGGAGCGGCGGTTTAGGGGTTAATACATTTATAAGAGTTGCGGCAGGGTCTCGGAGTGGTGGTTTAGGGGTTAATACATTTATAAGAGTTGCGACAGGGTCTAGGAGCGGCGGTTTAGGGGTTAGTAACTTTATTGAGTTGCGTGAGGCTCCGGGGGCACCGGTATAGGGATAGAACAGTGTAGTTTAGTGTGAGTGCTTAGTGACAGGCTAGCAATAAAGCTGTGAAAAAGCCGAAGAGCAGCGAGATCGGATGAGTGATAACTGTCACAGTCTGCTGCTCATCGCCCCGCGGCTTTTTGACAGCTTTGTTTGATAACTTAGGCGTATTTTTTCAGGTCCGCGGCGGCGAAGGTAGGCGACCTTAGGCGGGCGTATTGGGCCGGCGAAGCCAGAAAAGTAGACGGCTTGATAACTACCCCCCAAAGTCTCACCTTGGTTTAATTTCCTTATATAAGCATATAGTATAGTTTAGTTTACTTATCACTGGAGCTGAATGGTGGCTTGTTGATGCTTGTTGCTTAATTGCTTGTGCTTCGCTGCTTTATCATTTGTGCTGTGCAGAGCTGTGCTTAAGTATATTAGATAATTGTGAATACCATTAATGCTGCTATTACTGTGTTGTTAAAATGGGGTCTGCTCATAGCAAAAATATTGATAATAATGCTGAGATACAGAAATGTAATATTAAGTATAAAACTGTTAAAGATGTACCAGCTAGGGCTGGTCAGAATACTTTACGTACCACAAACCCTAAGCCAGTTAAAGGGGAAACTTCCAGAGATTTTGTAACTAAAATAGCAGGGGGATATTATACTGTCCCGTTAAATGATAATCTGTCCGGCTGGACGGAATCATTATACCCTCAGGAAACAAATCTGTTCCTTCATACAGGCTCTCTGTGTGAACCACATATTACTATAATAAGGGGCATATGTTTAAAGGATCCTGCTTATCAGGGTCCAGATGGAGACCCCTTATGGGATATAAAATACATGAAATCATGCGGAGAGGTTTGGGTGAAACTGGCTTCATTTTGGACTGATTGTAACACCCTGCCCCCTCCATATCCAGATGTCCCATCGGCTCCTCTGCCTGCACTGTATCCCTCACTAGCTGCTTTAAATAAGGCACAGAGAAGGGATACAGAGCAAGAAGAGGAGAATGCTATTGCATCTTTAATGTCTATGAAGGGGTTAACAGTTTCAGTTCAAGGCACAAGCATTGCAGGCAGGGAGCTATGCACTCTGAAAAGCGAGGGGGACGGGGGATTCCAAGTTGTCAGTATTCACAGCCCTGTAAATTAAGCTAGAAAATTTGCTCCTGCATTCAGGAATGTTATGGGCACAGAAGGGGCGCCGCCAACTGCACATACAAGATCACACATACAGAAAGCAGAAACTGTCACAGAAGCTCCATTTGTAACTATAGGTGAACAAACCCTGATTAGACCCCCTGACTCAGAGCGTTTGATAGATTGGGCACTGAAATACCCATACCCTGTGAAGCACCCTATGGGAGCGATTACATATCTTAAAAGGATCACAAACGATATGTGCCTGGGTGATCCTGATTATCGGTTTCTGTTGAATGTGATTACAAAATATGCAGATTTAGATTTCCCTAATATATTCAGGTACTTAGACACTCAGTATGATTCTCCAGATGGAAGTACGTATGTGTGGAGAGATTCTAGAGTTGTGATTGAAATGTAGGAGGCTATTGAGAATTTGTTTAAGAGTCAGCATAGGGATCAAAAAAATATCACGAAGGCAGGTGCTTGCAAGCAGAGACCAGGTGAACAGGTGTCTGACTTTATTAAAAGATTTGGTGACTGTTGGAGACAAGAATGTTGTTTGGAGATGAAAGGAGATTTAGGGCAATTGTACGTGCAACATATGTTGAATAATATGCATTCACAAACTGCACAACTGATTAGACAGGCAATTTCAGGTATACATGGTATGAAAGTGGAAGAGTTTGAAAAGGCTGTGTGAGAAAAAGATGCAGTAGATGTCTTCTGTGTGTGCAATGAGAAAGGAGAAGTGAGTATGTTTAATGATTCAGCTAGAGGTGGGGGAAGGGGACAAGGCAGAGGTTTTAGAGGTAGAGGGAGAGGAAGTTCTCAGTGGAATGGTAACAGGGGAGGAGGTGTAAATACTTCCTCAGACAGACCTTGCTGGAATTACAGGGCTACTGATCAATGGCAACAAAACTGCCCACACCCAAAAAATTATCAGAATAATGGAAATAATAACTCCCCTCAGAATTCAAGCAATGTCCCTCAGTACCAGATCCCCTGGACTCAGTATCCCTCCCAGAATCAAAATAATACCCACTAGGATTGCCAGCAGATGGGACTTCTCACATGTTATATGGCTCAATTGTCTTATCATTAACAAGATTTACCATTAATGTCCTAGGTTGTGCAAGGTATCCCACATGAATTTTTGGTAGATACCGGAGCAACAAAATCTAGCATTTCTGTTAGAAATTACCATGGGCCAGTAACTTACACATGTGAAAGATCTGATGGCATAGGAGGAGTCCCAATCATAGGTCCTAGAACACCCCCTTTAGAAGTATACCCAAATGACAGCCCTTCAACCAGGTTTACTTATGCCTTCCGCATAATACCCAATAGTCCTGTTAACCTTTTGGTAAGGGATTTAATGGCTAAAATGCAAATGTCTGTTACTATAGATTCTAAGGGTGGACTTCATGCTGACACTCCCTGGGACACTTTTCAGTCACTGTATGCAACTGATTCTGAACCTGTCCTTGACTCTAACGGACTCTTGAGAAAGTTTTTGAGTATGCTTCACACCCTGACAAAATTGTGACACAGGATTTTCATAGACCTTGGATTACTGACAATGTTAATCAGGAAATGTGGACAGTGACAGTTGAGGCAGTTGTACTCACACCAAATACAGCATACTTGCAGTCACCTGAACATTTATGGGCTTGGAAATATGGTATGGGTATTGTGAACACTCCCAAGATTATATCTGTCCAGCTAGAGGCCTGTGCATTTTCACATGCTTCACACCTCACTAAAGACATTCCAGATGCACTCAGTGAATTAACACACGATTTATAGGCCACTGGGTCTAATGATCCAGACTTCATTTCATGCACACCATATCAAGCCATTCTCAAACTGAATGCAAAACCAGTGTAGGTTAAACAATACCCTTTGTCAAAGGAAAAGGAACAGGGAATAGCTCCTGTAATTAAGGAACTATTGTCTAAGGGTATTATTGAACGTACACTTTCACCATACAATACACCCATAAATCCTGTTTCTAAAGCTGGAGGTAAAGAATACTGATTTACACAAGACTTGCGAGCAGCAAATGCCCTAGAGCAACCACTTGCCCCGATAGTGCCAGATGTTAATGCCATTTTAACAGCCATACCAAGTACTGCAATATACTGTACAGCTATTGATCTCTGCAGTGCATTCTTTAGCATCCCTGTGCATCCCAACACTAAACCGTTGTTTGGTTTCACGTACTTAGGGGATCAGTATATGTGGAATAGATTGCCTATGGGCTTTATAGACTCCCCCGCCGCGTACTCAGCTGTAGTCCGTAAGACCCTAGAATCCTGGACACCTCCTGGAGGTTCCACATTGATACAGTATGTGGATGATTTGTTGTTGTGCATAATTGATTAACAGACTTGTAACATACCTGGGTTTTGTTCTTTTAGCAGGTATAAGACTGTTGTCCCTTGAAAGAGTTAAGGCTCTTATGGCTCTTCCTAAACCAAAGAAAAAAGCAGCAATGTTATCCTTTTTGGTTATGGTTACTTACTGTAGGCAATGGATTCCACACTGTTCATATTATGACCATACTTTACACTCAGTTACAGGTCAGCATGAACCGGAACAAATCCAATGTACAAAGGCTCTCGATGAAGGCTACCGCACCCTCAAGCAGGCACTCTGTTCCACTCTCCCCTTAGGCTTACCGAACTATCACCTACCGTTTAACCTGTATTGCAAAGAAGGGGGAGGTACAGCAGCATGGGTCTTGGCTCAGGAACATGTTAATAGGTACAGAGCGGTAGCATTTTATTAAAAAATGTTATCAATGGTGGTACAGGGTGTGCCAGCATGCTTAAGAACTACTGCAGCATGCGCCATAATGGTTGAGTCGGCACAAACGTTGGTACTATCACATCCTTCAACATTGCATACATCACATCAAGTCTTGCAAGTATTAAACAATCTCACTACACAACACATGACTGCACAAAGGAGGTCAGGCTATGAAACAATACTCACATCTAGTGCTAATCTCACTATTAAATACATCACACCTACAGGAGGCCCAGCACCCTTTTTGCATGTATTAATATCAAATGATCCTTTAGAACACATTGATGACCACAACTGCATAGACACTATACAGTACACACTGAGACATCTCCTCATCTTGACTTACAAACAACTCCACTAGAGGAGGGAGATGTTGTTTTTGTAGATGGGTCATGTTCTAAACCTGCTGATGGTCTTTATCTTACAGTCTTTTCTGTGGTACAGTTGCCTAACACAGTAATTATGGCTGGTTCCAAGCAGCTGAACTTGTAGCCCTAGCTCAGGCATGTAGAGCATTTGCAATGAAAGATGTGACTATTTATACTGATTCAATGTATGCTTTTGGGGTAGTGCATGATTTTGGAGTCATCTGGCAGAATAGAGGTTTTCTTGCTGCTGATGATAAGAGTATCTCACATTCTGCACTTGTACAGGAACTCTTGGATGCAATCAGATTACCGCAAAAACTAGCCATTGTTAAATGTAAAGGCCACAGTACTGACTCCACTGATATCAGGTTAGGTAATGATTTTGCAGACACCATAGCTAAAGAAGCTGCACTTAATGGACCGCCACACCCTGATTGCCTCACCACTAATACACATGAACATTTACATATGGTAATGATTCCTGCATTAGCCTCTGATGTTGATTTACAGGTGCTTCAGTTAGGTGCATAAACAAGAAAAAATGGTAGGCACTACTCGGGGGTTAAAAGACAAAAAGATTTATTAATACATATAAGCCAAACAAAAGAAAAAAGGCTTAGAAATACCAGCAGCAATACGGCAGATGAGATGACACAGAGGGACTGACGGCCTGACGCGTTTCGCGCCCCCTAGTGGCGCTTAATCATAGGCTGATTTGGGGAAGACATGGCAGCCCTTATATACACAAGGGAATTAACCCCATCCTCACCAACATATAAAAAAAAAGAATAAAACTTATATAAACTCTAATGCATTTAAAACTGTGGCATAGAATAAGCAGAGGATAACATATAATATAATACCATCTCATAGTGTAGTCAAAAATTCTAAATATAAGTGAAATAACTTTGGCCTTTTGAAAAAGTGACCTAACTTTCTAATAACTAAAGAATTCTTGACAAATGATAATTTAGATTATGGGCAGAAAGGGAATTAAAGGTCTTATGTATTTTAATCTCATTATAAGATAAATCAATGTGGTACTGAACCAGAATAAAAGATGTAACATATCTTCTAGTGTGCACATAGGAGAAAAGGAATGTCTAATTATCAATAAAAAAATTGATATCACATTCCTTATTCATGCCATGCAGTATTCTGGTGTGTAATTTTAGAATCCAATAGAGTTCTTTTCTATCTAGAATTTTGTTTTTATTCCCACCTCTAGGGGGGAGTGTGACTCTATCAATAACTTGTATCGACATATCTGCAATATGGCTGAAATGTTGATAATTAAAATAATTTGCTACAGCAGAATATACACAATAATTTTTTGCATCCCTAATGTGCTCACTATATCTAGTTTTTGCCTCAAGTGACGTTTTTCCCACGTATTGGCTTTTACACAGGTTGCAGGTCAATAAGTAGACCACGTAGGTGGTTCTATAATTGGCATAAAAATCTTTTTGGTAAATTTTATTATCATAGGACGAGACAAAGCTATTCCCAACTATTAAGTTTGTGCAAGTGGTACATTGTCTACCACCGCATTTAAAGTTGCCTTTCTTTGAGAGCCAGCATGTGGGATTCTGATGATTCTTTGTTGTGACCATACTAGGGGACAAAGACCTAGCTAGAGTTTTGGGCTTTCTTGATACAAATCTGCAGTTATCAATCAGAGGTTTTAAAATAGGGTCACCCTTTAATAAATGAAGATGTTTCTTAAGGATGTTAACTATACTTTAATATTGTGGTGAATACTCAGTAGAGAATACCACAGAATCCCCTGTTATATATGTCTTTCAGAATTAAGTTTCTTTAGCCTATAATTGTTGATTTTAACATGCTGTCTGCATTCTTCTAGATCATTTGGATTATATCCTCTATTAATGAGTCTGTTTTTTAACTCTAGGGACTGTTCATCATAAATATTGTCTGACTTAGTATTCCTGCGAAGCCTGATAAATTGGCCCTTTGGGATTGCTCTAATTAAATGATTGGGATGCTGAGAAGAAGCATGTAGGATTGTGTTTCCAGCAGTACTTTTTCTATAGGTCTTTGTCATGATCATATTTCCAGTGGTGTACAGCGTAAGGTCCAAAAAATTAATTTCCTGTGTATTCATTTTGCCTGTAAATTTTAGGCCCAATTCATTAGTGCTAAAGTATACTAACATATTGTTCAAGAGATTTGGATCCTTGTCGCTGCGAACCACTAGAAGCAGGTCATCTATATATCTGACAAAGAGTACTATCCGCTCAGACCAGGGGTTCATGGGAGAGTAAACATACATTAGCTCCCACCAAGCAACAAAAATTTTGCCCCCATAGCTGTACCCCTGGTCTGCAGATAGAACTCTCCGTCAAATGAGAAAAAATCTTAGAACATCACCCACATACTGTCTGACTGAATTATCCAGTTTACCCTGTTTTTCCAAGAAAAAATCAACTGCTTGGATACCAAGATGCTGAGGTATGCTGGTGTAAAGGGACATAATGTCAGCAGTTATCCAGCAGAAATCTTCCTTCCAACTGATAGTATCCAAAGTGGCTAGGAGATGGGAAGTATCTTTTAGATAGCTTAATTGTGCCATAGCAATAGGCTGGAGGATACTATCCATCCATTCTCCAAGAGGCTCTAAAAGAGACCCAATTCCAGCCACAATTGGCCTACCAGGTGGACATGTAGCACTCTTGTGGATCTTGGGTACATGATGTAATATAGGAATAATGGGGTGGTCTGGTATCAAACTTTCCAAATCTTTAACAGTGAAGACACCCAAGATCATACCATCCTCTATTATTCTAGATAGTTCATTTTTGAACACAAAGGTGGGGTTTCCAGGAAGTTTGCGGTACACAGTAGAGTCCGACAGTTGTCTGTTGGCCTCTTGTAAATAAAACACCTTATCCATCACTACTATGCTGCCACCCTTATCTGAATTCCTAATGACAATATCTTTATTTTCCCTTAGGTGCTTAAGGGCTAAGCGTTCCGCTTGATTCAGATTAAGGGTGGCAGCATTACCAAAAATCCTGGTTTCCACGTCCTGTTCAAGTTTAAATATGTCCTCTTGGACAGCTTTTTGATATGCATTTACTATAGGACCCCTGAAATGAACAGGATAAAAAGATGAACTGCTATTTTTTGGGTGCTTCAATGTATTAAAGGGTACATCATTGTTGTGATTTATATCAGGGTTATAGAGATCCTCGAGTGTGGCAACAGCACATGCGTCTTGAAAGTGTAGATGCACAGAGCATACAGCATGCGAGTTATCTTACTCGTGAGCCTCTATCTCTTCAGGTTCACTACCCGCCCCTCTATCTGTTAATGCAAAGAAGCGTTTTAAAGCTAATTTGCGGACAAATTTATTGATATCAAGTAGAGTATTGAAACTGGAAAACTTGTTGGTAGGGGCAAAACCTAAACCTTTTGAAAGTATAGCTTGTTCCTCCTTGGATAAAATATATTGAGATATATTAAAAATACTGATATCATTGGAGGACACATGCTCTATATCATTTACTAATGTCCCTTTTCCTGTTTCCTGTTTCGTTTTCCTCCTTCCCTTTCTCCATCTTCTACGTCTTCTTTTCCCTTTTATTTTTTGCTCCTTGTCTTTGGGCGCACTTCCAAATTCACTGCCTCCTTCGGGGGCTTCTGTAAAAAAACACAAGAGGGTGGAGAAGAGGAGGGAGAGGAAGAGGGTGAAGAGGAGCATAGAGATGAAACAGAGGAGAAAGAGCTAGCAGTGGTATTTGCTTCAGAGTCAGAGGATTCACCCCTTTTAGTGTCCTTCTTTTTAAGAATAGACTTTGGTTCCATATTGGAGGTGCCTTGTTGTTTGAATTGTGACTTCTTATTTCCAGACTTATATTTGTTTTTTTGTAAACGATGTTGTTGGCGAATAATCATCCAATTATAGACTTTATTCTGATCATAGTCCTCCTTATCCCTGTTAAATTTATTGCCCTTTCTGGTGGCTTGATCTTGATCACACTTCCTAAGGGCCTCATCCATTTTCTTTTTATGTGTAATAAATCTGGGATTGCTTTGCAGAGGTTGGATATCATCATTAATATTATTGACATACTCTTTAATTTTCATTCTTTTTTTCTCTTTTACTCTTATAAGAAAGTTAATGAGTTTGAAAGAGCACTCTGTGAGTGCTGTATTCCAGTCATCTTGATCCAATTGATCATCAAATTCAAAAGATGGATATTTTTTTATCCTAAGACCTCTTGGTATTCTTTGTGCGCCTAGATATCTATTAAATGCCACTATATCCCACATTAGTCGTAGATCTGTAGTGAGATATTGTTGTAACAACCTGAAATTCTTTTTTAATTCATTATTATCAGGTTCAGCATCCTCTTTTGTGAATACTTTATCAAAAAATTCACTTCTTGTGCCCATATCAAACATATGTTGTGTGTCATATGAGGTGGTATCGTTATCCTCACTGTTAGATTCTATGTCCTCAGACAAATGACTAACTCCCTCTGTGTCTATGTTTTGTCCTGCCATGCTGCGATAGTTTAGCTTTTAACCCCCTAATACGGTATGTCTCTTTATCAATTCAGTCTGGTTTACAAACAATGAGCGGTAGTCCTGCTGAATAAACTGTATGAGCTATGCAAGCTTTCCTCAGAGTTAAGCGTGAGCACTGTGACAGTTCAATATGTGATATTAGTAAACAAACAGAATATCACTAATAATAGCTGAAAGAGGTACTCACTAAATGTCCGTATGTAGTATACGCTGGAAGCTTCAGTAGGAATCCATTCATGGAGCAGGGTCCCCCATCCGTGAATGTGATCAGAATGTATGGGAGAAGAGATACGGCGTGCGGCTGCACTGACCCGGAACCGGAACTGCTGATACACCTCAAGGTTATCCAATGGTAGAACAGATACTCCGGAGTGCCGTAACCAGGGGGATCAAGCCCAACAGTGTGCATAAACAAGAAAAAATGGAAACTGACTTACAGACTTGGGTATCTGCAGGTCTGACCAAAGGTTCGGATGGCCTATGGTCAGATGAAGAGGGGAGAGTAGGAATACCACAAATAGCTGTACCACTGTTTATAAGTAATTTCTATGGTTTTGGCCATAGAAATAAACAACAGACAAAGAATCTAATGACATCCAAATATGTCATTAAAGACCTTTCACACATGATTGATAGACAACTGGATAGATGTCTAACCTGTGCCAGAAATAATCCTGGAGGCCTTGTACATGGTAAACATGAGAACTTGCCACCCCCAGATGGCCCCATGCGGGTATTGCAGATTGATTTCACACACATGCCAACTGCTAGGGTTGGGTACAAATATCTTTTAGTCATTGTAGATCAATTAAGTAAGTGGGTTTAAGCATTTCCAACCACTAAAGAGAATGCACGTACTGTAGCTAAGATACTTTGTAAAGAAAGTATTCCTCATTTTGGTTGTCCATTACAGATAAACAGTGATAAAGGAACTCCTTTCTCCTTACAAATTGCACAAATGGTTTGTACTATGTTATCCATTGATTGGAAGTTTCATATTCCCTATCACCCACAGTGTTCAGGGCAGGTAGAGTGAATGAACAGAACCATTAAAGATAAATTTAGGTAAATTTAATAATTGGCCTTAACCATTTACCTGCAGTATTGGCAGAAATCAGAATGACCCCTAGCACCACTACGGGTTATGCACCCTTTGAAATTTTAATGGGCAGACCTTTCCCAGCTCCATTGTGTAAACAAAATGGTGCTCCTGTGGTAAGGAGAGACATAAATGTTGTAAGAGAAGAATATGTGAGTACATTGATTAAAACATTGAATGGCATCTATGGTGATGTTTCTTCTACCCTCCCTCAACCCACAGGTACTCCAACACACCCGGTCCAGCCTGGTGATACAGTCCTGGTGAAACAGCTCAACAAGAATAAGTCGTTAGATCCTTTTTTTGGCCTGCCCACTATGGTGATTGCTGTGACGAGAACCGCTGTCCTCACTGAGGAAGCCCAAGTAAGGATCCATGCAAGCCGAATAAAGAAAGCACCAGGCGACATCAGCCCTGGCCATTCGATGATTCCATCGTGTCCCGAGCACTATGGTACCTCTTGCTAGTAGCGTTCATCGTGTCAACTATGAAAATCCTGTTCCTAAATCTCATTCCAGGTGCGCCCCTGCACAGGCCCAAGCCATTCCTTAGTCCTGGTGTGCCCCGGCACAACAATAATAAAAATGTAATTGACAATGTCACTAATCCCTTATCCATACCTCTGACCCGTGACACAAGAGAGTTTCATGTGTCATCATGGGAAAATGACAATGCATTTGTTAAAACTGCAACAAACTTATACAAGGTGGCTAATAAGACTGACTCTTGCTGGGTTTGTGGCTATGTGCCTCATGGGGAGAAATGGGGTTATCCTTATGTTCATTTTCCTATCACCACAGAGAACTTGACACAGATGATAATTAATGATACTATGTGGAATTTTACACCAATAATTAATATTGGAAAAGGTTTTGAAAAGTATAGGGCACACTTGGTTAATTGTGTAAAAATCTGTGTTATCTTATCCCATAGGGGCCTATCTATCAAGCTCCGTATGGAGCTTGATGCCCCGTGTTTATGGCGAGCCTGCAGGCTCATCAGAAACAGCAGTTATGAAGCAGCAGTCACAAAGACCGCTGCTCCATAACCTGTCCGCCTGCTCTGAGCAGGCGGACAGACATCGCCGGAAATCAATCCGATCACGTACGATCGGGTTAATTGACACCCCCCTGCTGGCGGCCCATTGGCCGCGAGTCTGCAGGGGGCGGCGTTGCACCAGCGGCTCTTGTGAGCTGCTGGTGCAATGCTGAATATGGCAAGCGTATTGCTCGCCGTATTCAGTGAGGTCTGTCGGACCTGATCCGCACTGTCGGATCAGGTCCGCCAGACTTTCTTAAATAGGGGCCATAATCTTAATGGTACTATTTTCTATCCCTGTACATTGAGTCAATGGCCCACTATGCCTTAATCTACAATGCAACTACACGAGTTAATGCTACACTGTTAAATGTATGGGATGGGTCTTACCTTTCTTTTGAGTATATTCATAACTTTACTGTCAATTACACTGAACCGCACAACACAATTCGTAAATGATTTTGGCATAAAAAAACAGAAGAAGAAGATTCCCTTCTTGTCCTCCATTTATTAAGTCACCTTATGGTTATTATTGGCTTTGCAAAAGATGGGCAGTTACAATTATACCATGCAGTTATCTGTCACCCTGTTATTTAGGTTACATATCCCCAGCATTAAGTATTCATGATACACTCCCTAGTGGTAAACTGCGCACAAGTAGAGCTTCCAGCCTCACAGTTAAGTCTACTAATGCAGAAATTGCTTTTGCATCCAGTAATCCATGTCCTTAATCTGCTTGTCTTCAGCAAACTGTTTGCAGGCTTTCTTGTGCATCATCTTTTTAAGAGGCTTCCTTCCTGGATGACAGCCATGCAGATCAATTTGATGCGGTGTGTGGCGTATGGTCTAAGCACTGATAGGCTCACCCCCACCCCTTCATCCTCTGCAGCAATGCTGGCAGCACTCATACATCTATTTCCCAAAGACAACCTCTGGATATGACGCTGAGCATGTGCACTCAACATCTTTGGTCGACCATGGCGAGGCCTGTTCTGAGTGGAACCTGTCCTGTGAAACCGCTGTATGGTCTTGCTCAGTTTCAGAGTCTTGACAATCTTCTTATAGCCTAGGCCATCTTTATGTAGTGCAACAATTCTTTTTTTTCACATCCTCAGAGAGTTTTTTTGCCATGAGGTGCCATGTTGAATTTTCATTGACCAGTATGAGAGATTGTGAGAGCAATAACACCAAATTTAATACACCTGCTCCCCATTCACACCTGAAACCTTGTAACACTAATGAGTCACATGACACCGGGGAGGGAAATTGGCTAATTGGGCCCAATTTGGACATTTCCACTTTGGGGTGTACTCACTTTTGTTGCCAACCGTTTAGACATTAATGGCTGTGTGTTGAGTTATTTTGAGGGGACAGCAAATTTACACTGTTATAAGGGGCTGTACACTTATTACATTACATTGTAGCAAAGTCTTATTTCTTCAGTGTTGTCACATGAAAAGATATAATAAAATATTTACAAAAATGTGAGGATGTACTCACTTTTGTGAGATACTGTACATACTTTCAAAGTATAATACACAATGTAACAAATGGCACTTACAAGTTCTGATGAGTGATCAATGACACAAGTATCAAGCAATTTGATTTGTTAGTGATAGTTTAAAATGTATATTTTAATCAGATAGGCTGATGTCATAAATCATGTGATTATACATATTCCAATCAAAAGTGGTTGAAATATTCAATAGTGTGTGGGTTGTTTAGGAGTTTGTGTGCGAAAAGTGTTGCGTCAAATTTGGGGCGAAGTGAATAGTGGGACTTGTATTACATGGCTTAAACATGATGCAAATAGATTTCTCCAAAAAAATAAAATGGAAGTTATCTAAATTATGTTGTGTATTTATTATATTTCTTTCTCTATATCTATTAGTGCAACAAGTTTGGGGCAAAACTTTGCAACAAATTTGGAGAAATAATATTGTCCCCTTGCTTTGTAATGAGAGACACATTTGTAGCATAATCCATAAGTAGTAATGTATTTTTCATTTGTATCCCTATATCTACTAGTGCACCAAACGTGGAGCAATAATATTGTTTGATTTAGAAAGGGTATACAATTTTAATAAAGTTTCTAATTTACTTTTATTATGTAGTATACTTCATTCTCTTGCAGCATCGAACATACGCTTTCTGAATTCTATGGCATCCGCAGCCTCAAGGGTGGCGGATTATAAACTAGGTACACTGCGTCGGAATAGACGTGAGCGTACCTGTTTAATGTTTGATAAATTGGGAAAAGGGTCAAATAGAGTTGAATGTGAATTCAAAACATCTGTAATGACGCAAGCATCGTTATGAGTCGGATTGAGATCGCAGAAGCGTATGTATTTCATCACACATTTCAACATTTGACGATCTTGATGCTTTGTTAACTACAGCGGATCAATCTCGCATCAAATACGACGCGGGATTCCAGCATATTATCAGTTAACACTTTCATAAATGTCTCTCAATATGACACACAGATAAAGAATATGATACACAAACTCACAATATGACACACACAATATGACACACAGAAAGAGATTGTAACACACAGGATAAAAAATATGACATACAATATGACACACAGATAAACAATATAATACACAAACTCACAATATGACACACACAATATGACACACAGAAAGAGATTATAACACACAGGATAAAAATATGACATACAATATGACACACAGATAAACAATATGACACACAGATAAACAATATGACACACAAACTCACAATATGCCATACACAATATGATACACAGACACACATAAAAAACAATATGACACACACAAACAATATGACACAATATGTTACAAATAAACAATATGACACATAGACACACAATATGACACATACAATGTGACACACAGATACCAGAGGATAGCTAGCTTCTGTATTCTCTAATAAACAAATAATCACACCATAACAGTGCCAGGAATCCCCACAACACTTCATACAGGGTTCATAGCACTGAGGATCCACTCAAGCCCCAGAGTGCCCCTGTACCTAGTGGCCAGGCATCCCTGCCTCATTGTCATATTCACCTACCTCCTTGCATGCTGCTGATAGGGATAGGAGGTCACTGTTTTTATTTTAAGGGGCACTGCACAGCAAAATGGCTGGTTTCAGAAGTTTGCAGTTTTATGGCTGCTGGACCCACCATAAAGGTGTTAGTGTAGGTCACTGCCTTTACAACATAATACATTACTAACAATGAGCTCTCAGTCGCAAACAAAACTTATGAGTGCATGGGAGACTTGATATTGAGCATATGTGCATAAATCTTTGTTTGTTTAGCTAATTAGCCAATCCCAAGTGTCTATAAAATGACCAAACCACTGATTTAAGGTAGACCAATGTAGATTAAGTAACCATTGCACTGCATTAAGTAACAAGATGCAAAGTCTGTGGAGCAAAAATATGCAAATAGGTTTCTTAGCCCGTGGTCCTACAGTGCACTGCAGATGAGAGTTTACTAATCCCTGCCTAGTATAAAATCACTCAAAATAAATCAGTGTTACATCAGGAGACACTCTGTCAGGCTGCCCTGACTGTGGCGGTCCATCAATGAATCAGATGACAAACACTGACACTCTGTGTCAGATAGATTTTACATTTACCATTTACCCACCTCCTGGACAAGACCTCACCTGCGTCCTCACACACTGACACAGGACAGCACAAGCACTGCACACTCAGTGACTTTAGCCGGGACAGTCTTCAGCACCAGTGCCATCAGTCCCAGGCAGAGCAGTTCACCAGGCAGGTTGCAGCCTGTGGATCGCCCCAGTACATGTACAGTTTCCCGGGCAGGGCTGGCAAGCGGCTCTGGGCAGGCAGGGGAGGAGCCTGGAAGCAAAGTACTAAGCAAGCCGAGAAACTTTGTGGGCAGCACGCATGGGCTCAAAAGGCAGCTACTTTGGGCCAGGGGCTCAACAACAAATACTGGGCCCGGGGCAGCTGCCCCTTTTGCCCCGCGTTAAAGATGGCCCTGTGAACATTGTAGGAGCGGCATGGCCATTATCACACAAATCTGCTGGGCAGTGAACCCCCCAAGAGTGGCGGACCTCTAAGGCCCGGTCACAGCCGCAACCGTCGCGACCATGGAAGTTACGCCCCTGTATTTCATGTATCATAATCTATTTCTAGGTTTTATTTATGGGATGCATTTATAATCTCCCTCTTTTTGAGTGATACTTGCTGCATTTGTGACATGTATAGTTTTATGTCTCCTAGTTGGTGTTTTTATATCCATATTGTATTTGTTTCTATGTTTTATTATATAAATACAATATTATATTCTCTTTCAGATTACTGTTAGCTCTCATTTTTATAAGTTCTTACTTGTTATTATATGTTGCTTTATGGACCTTTTCTTTTATAGGGATCCCGGTCTGGCTGAATTTTTTTCCAGGTGGTAAGGAGTCCTATCCCTTAGGAGGTCTCAGTCTTGGAACAGGAGTTTGCAATCCAAGTTTCTTCCTATAAGAACAATTAGAATGAATCAGCACCAATCCAATCTGAGGTCTAGTAGGGGCAGGATTTCAATTATTCTGCAGGTTTGTTTTGTGATGTTCTAATCCTTGTGCAGTAGATGTAGTCTCCCAGGAATACGGGTTGGGATCTACTTTTGTTCTCCCAAAGGCAAGCAGTCTTGGATCATGTAGGGGGCTGACTTTTGTTTTTTTAAACAGGCTTGGATCTGGGTTGTACAAGATCCTTGGGCAGTGGAAATAGTATTCCAGGGATACAAGTTAGGGTTCCAGTCTTGTCCCCCCAGGGGCAGATTTAAACTGTCAAGGTTATCTGCAATCCAGGTAAAGAGAGAGGCCTTCTTAAACTGCGTAAAGGACCTATCTTCCCTGGGAGTGATTGTTCCAGTTCCCGTAGGGTCAAGGATTCTTTTCAAATCCTTTGTGGTTTCCAAAACAAGAGGGAATTTATCGTCCGATTCTAGACCTAGAGTGTCTTAACAAATTCCTCAAGGTTACGTCCTTCAAGATGGAAACTATTCGTTCCATCCTAACCTTGGTACAGGGAGGTTAGTTCATGACTAACATAGTTCTGAAGGATGTGTATCTGCATGTTCCCATTTACAGGGAACATCACCAATTCCTTCGGTTTGCATTTACTGACAAACATTTCCAGTTTGCTGCTCATCTCTTTGGTCTTGCCATGGCTCCTCAAATCTTTACAAAGGTCCTAGGGGCCTTTTTGGTGGTGGTCAGATCTTAAGTAATAGCGGTGGCATCTTATCTGGACGACATCTTGGTTCAAGCGCCATCTTTTCAGTTTGCAAAATCTCATACAGAGATGTTGTTGTCTATTCTTCATTACCATGGGTGGAAAGTGTATCTGGAGAAGAGTTCCCTAGTGCCAGACACCAGGGTGTGCTTCTTGGGAACAATTATAGATTCTCAGTCCATAAAGATTTTTCTGACGGAGGTCAGAAAATCCAAAATTATGGCTTCTTGCCTTTCTCTTCAGTCCTCTACCGTCCATCTGTGGCTTAGTGTATGGAAGTACTTGGTCTGATGATTGCTTCCATGGGCATCATTCTGTTTGCTCGGTTCTATCTTTGACCACTACAGTTTTGCATGCTCATAAAATGGAACGGAGACCACTCTGACCTATCAAAGAGGATAGCTCTGGATTCCCTATCAAGAGACGTTCTATCTTGGTGGATTTCGCAGGACCATCTGTTTCAGGGTACATGCTTCCTGAGACCATACTGGGTGATTGTGACCATGGACGCAAGCCTTTTCAGGCTGGGGAGCTGTGTGGGGTTCTCTAAAGGCTCAGGGTTTTTGGACTTGAGAGGAATCTTCTCTTCTCATAATTGTCCTAGAGTTAAGAGCACTTTGCAATGCCTTAATAGCGGACATTCGGACAATTTCTATTCGGTGGCATACATCAATCACCAGGGAGAAACTCTGAGTTCCTTAGCAATGAAGGAGATGACTCGTAGTCTTCAGTGGGCGGAGTCTCACAATTGCTTCCTCTCTGCCATCTATATCTCAGAGGTGGACATCTGGGAAACAGATTTTCTGAGCAGGCAGACTTTTCATCCCGGGGAGTGGGCTCTCCACCCAGAGGTTTTCTCAATGATAACTCTCAGGTAGGGGGTTCCAGAGTTGGATCGGATGGTGTCTTGTCTGAATACCAAGCTACAAAATTAAGGTTCATGATCAAGAGGTCCACAAAACGCTCTGATAGATGCTCTGGGGTGCCTTGGACCTTCAGTCTGGCGTACCTGTTCCCTCCAGTTTGCTCTCCTTCCCCGAGTCATTGCTTGTATCCACCAGGAGAGGGCGTCTGTGATCTGGTTCGCGGATATGGTGAAGATGTCGTCTTTTCCCCCTTCTACTTCAGGGTCCCTTCCTTCACCTAAATCTAAATCGAACCCCTAGTCTTGCCTAGACGTGTTTTTTCTGAAAAAGTCATTGATACTATGCTTCAGGCTCGTCAGACTGTTACCCGTAAGATTTACCATAAGGTATGGCATAATTTCCTGTATTGGTGTGAATCAAAGAATTTCTCTTGGAGTCAGATGAGGGTTCCTCGCATTCTGTCTATTCTTCAGGAGGGCCTGGAGTAAGGTCTTTCAGTCAGTACTCTGAAGGGTCAGATTTCTGCACTTTCTATGTTTTTGCTCAAGTTTCTGGCAGATCTGCCAGATGTTCATTTTTTTGTTCAGACTTTGGGCAGAATCAGGCCTGTGTTTAAACCTGTTGCTCCTCCCTGGAGCTTTAACCTTGTTATTTATATTTTGCAGCAGGCTCCATTGGAGCCTATGCATTCGACTGATATTAAGTTGTTATCGTGAAAAGTTTTGTTTCTACTTGCTATTTCGTCTGCTCACAGAGTTTCCGAGCTTTCGGCTCTGCAGTATGATTCCCCTTACCTTATTTTTCTTGCGGATAAGTCAGTACTTTGTACTAAATTGGTATTTCTTCCCAAGGTGGTATCGGATTGCAACATTTAAAAAATTGTTGTTCCTTCCTTTTGTCCGAATCCTTCTTCTCAGAGGGAACGTCTGGTATACAACCTGGATGTTGTGCATGCTCAAAAAATTTACTGCGCGCACCTATAGATTTTTGGTAGTCTTCTGATCTGTTTGTTGTTTTCTCTGGTAAGTGTAAGGGTTGGAAGGCCACTTCTGCTGCTCTTTCTCTCTGATTGAGAAGTGTTATCCTATTAGCATATGAAACAGCTGGACAACTGCCTCCTGACAAAATTACGGCTCATTCCTCTAGGGCTGTCTATTCTTCTTGGGCTTTCAAAAATGAAGCTTCTGTGGAGCAAATCTGCAAGGCGGCCACTTGTTCCTCATTGCATATTTTTTCCAAATTCTACAAATTTGATACTTTTGCCTCATCTGAGACTTCCTTTGGGAGAATAGTTCTTCAAGTGGTGGTGCTTTCTGTTTAGGTCCATCTGTCTTGTTCTCCCTCCCCTTCATTTCCTCTAGCTTTAGTATTGTTTCCACTAGTAATTGGAATGAAATTGTGGACTTTCCATGCCATAGAAAAGAAAACAAAATGTATGCTTACCTGATAAATTTCTTTCTCTCTGGGCATGGAGAGTCCACGACCCGCCCTTCTTTACATTTAAGGCGGAATTTTTATGGTATAAACCTCAGGCACCTCTATACCCTTGTGTTATCTTCTTTATCCATTTTGTTGTTCCTTCCTTTTGTCCGAATCCTTCTTCTCAGAGGGAAAATCTGGTATACAACCTGGATGTTGTGCATGCTCAAAAAATTTACTACACGCAACTATAGATTTTTGGCAGTCTTCTGATTTGTTTGTTGTTTTCACTGGTAAGTGTAAGGGTCGGAAGGCCACTTCTGCTGCTCTTTCTCTCTGAATGAGAAGTGTTATCCGATTAGCATATGAAACAGCTGGACAACTGCCTCCTGACAAAATTACAGCTCATCCGTCTAGGGCTGTCTATTCTTCTTGGGCTTTCAAAAATGAAGCTTCTGTGGAGCAAATCTGCAAGGCGGCCACTTGTTCCTCGTTGCATATTTTTTCCAAATTCTACAAATTTTATACTTTTGTCTCATCTGAGACTTCCTTTGGGAGAATAGTTCTTCAAGTGGTGGTGCTTTCTGTTTAGGTCCACCTGTCTTGTTCTCCCTCCCCTTCATTTCCTCTAGCTTTGGTATTGTTTCCACTAGTAATTGGAATGAATTTGTGGACTCTCCATGCCATAGGAAAGAAAATAAAATGTATGCTTACCTGATAAATTTCTTTCTTTCTGGGCATGGAGAGTCTACGACCCGCCCTTCTTTACATTTAAGGCGGAATTTTTATGGTATAAACCTCAGGCACCTCTATACCCCTGTGTTATCTTCTTTTTCCATTTTCCTTCGGCCGAATGACTGGGGATTATGGGTAAGGGAAGTGACACTTAACAGCTCTGCTGGGGTGCTCTTTGTCTCATCCTGCTGGCCAGGAGTTGAATATCCTACTTGTAATTGGAATGAATTTGTGGACTCTCCATGCCCGCAAAAAAAGAAATTTATCAGGTAAGCATAAATTTTGTTATCATTTCCGCACAAAAGTTAGCGCACCACTCGTAATCTAGCCCTAAGTAAGGAGTGCACTCAAATCATACAGCTGACAGAACAAATAATTAAGGGCTAGTTTACAAGTGGGGCACTATTTTATCATGTGCTCATAATAAATAACCAACTATTACAAGTGGCTGGATATTGCTACTGCAAGCTCGCGGTAGCAATTAATGCTCAAAAATTAACCAGAGATCAGACCTCTGGTTAATTTTTAAAATATCCCCCAATTGCCCCCAAACTAAAATGTGAGGTCCCTTTATGAAAATAAAAAAGTAGCATTTAAAAAATAAAAATAATAAAAAAAATACACTAAGCAGTTTCTGGGGGTTAAAGTGGGGGTGTTAGAAAAAAAACGGCACAAAAAGTGCCTTTATATTGCGGTATATAGGGAACTGTGTGTTCTCTATAAATATATATGTGTATGCTTATATACATATATATTCATTGTTAATATGTGTATATACACATAAATATATATGTATATAAGCATATACATATATATTTAATATTTGCTGCCCATCGCTGTGCTAGGTTCTCATGCAAAGCTTCCGTGCAATGTGAATGCGAGGTTGAGTTCGCCATACATCTAACTTGTAATACACATTTGTGTGCGCTGGTATTACTGAGTTGAGTGCAAATATCATGTTTACATTAGCGATATATTGTGCTCCACTAGTAATCTGGCCTTAAATGTCCAAAATTATGGAATAAAAAAAGTTCAAATAAAGTCCACACAAATATATCCAGAAAAAATATCAAGATTTCTCGATTCCCCTTTAGACGTAGAATACACCAAGATGATATACTCGAAAATGTACTTACTTGTGTTAAAGGCCCCAAAAAATTTGCATTTTTGCAGGCTGAAGATTACTCCAGCTAACTCCCTCTGGTAATAACACTCAACAGCCACAAAGTGTATGTAAAATAGATTCAAATTTATTAAATGCACAGAATATTTATGATGTATAAAACTGTGCAACATTAAGAACAATTATTTTAGTAATGCATTTCTCAGCATGTATGCGGTTTCATCAGGCTAGCAATTTGAATTTTAATAAATTCAAGTCTATTTGATATACACCTAGTTACTGTTGTATGTTGCAGCTATTCCCAGGGGGAGTGAGCTGGAGTAATGGGAATCCCCAGCCTGTCCATATTTATTGGCTGCCATAGAATTCAAATGGCAAGGACATTGCTGGATCGTTATTGAGTAGTGTACATTGAAAGCATTTTCCACCTGCAAAACAGCATTTTCTGCTGATAGAGAAGAAGTTTTAACTGCCTGAATGAATCAATGTTTTTTTTTGTTTTTTTAATCTGGAAAATTCAGTTTTTTATATTTGTCCAAATCTGAATACACATCTCTACTCAATACATTATGGGCTAGATTACAAGTGGAGCACTATTTTATTGCGTGCCCTGCGCTCAATAAATAACTAGCAATTAGCGCTGAAAAATTAACCAGAGGTCAGACCTCTGGATATTTTTTTAAATGTCCCCCAATTGCCCTCAAAATAACATGTGAGGTCCCTTTTTTAAAATAAAAAAGCAGCAATCCCCCCCCCCCCATATATATATATATATATATATATATATATATATATATATAAATATATATATACAATCTGCTGCCCATCGCTGTGCGACTTACCCTCTTCGCTACGATAGTTCTCATGCCATGTCTGATGACATGAGAAAGAGGCTCCCATTGGAGCCTATGGAAACACGCTCTCGTGAGTGCAATGCATTTGTGCAATGTGGAAGCAAGGTCTGGTTCACATTGCATCCTAACTTGTAATATGTGCGCTGGTATTCCTCAGTGGATAGCAAGTATCGCTTTTGCGGAAGCGATATTTTGCACTCCACTTGTAATCTAGCCCTATGAGGCCCATTTATCAAGCTCCGAATGGAGCTTGAGGGCCTGTGTTTCTGGTGAGCCTGCAGGCTTGCCAGAAACAGCAGTTATGAAGCAGCGGTCTAAAGACCGCTGCTCCATAACGTGTCCGCCTGCTCTGAGCATGCAGATAAACATCGCCGGAATTCAACCGTTCGAGTACGATCGGGTTGATTGACACCCCCCTGCTGGCGACCAATTGGCCGCAAGTCTGCAGGGAGCGGCGTTGCACCAGCAGCTCACAAGAGCTGCTGTTGCAATGCTGAATACGGAGAGCGTATTGCTCTCCGCATTCAGCGAGGTCTGGCGGACCTGATCCGCACTGTCGGATCAGGTCCACCAGACCTTTGATAAATAGCCTTCTATATCTTACAAACCAAACAAGAACTACTATCATTACAGGGAAAACTATAACAGTAATGCTTATAAAAAGGTTAATGTAAATGTTTGTGATAGTAAAATATGTCTGTCTGTTTAGTTAGAGTACAGTAGTTTTGCTGCAGAGAAGGAACAATGTCTTGGGGGGATGACCATTGGTATTCTAGAAGGTGATAGGGATTTTTTTTTTACCCACGCTAAGGCCCAGCATGTGGAATTCATGAAGAGTCTTTAGTCCTTGTGAATTTTTAATCTCATTGTTGTGTCTCTCTATTTCCAAGCTAACAAGATTATTTTTCTTCTATTTGTCCTTAAAGGGAAATTCAGATAGAGCATGCAATTTTAAGCAACTTTCTAATTTACTCCTATTTATCAATGTTTCTTCTTTCTCTTGGTATCTTTATTTGAAAAGCAAGAATGTAAGTTTAGAAGCCGGACCGTTTTCGGTTCACAACCTGGGTTGTTCTTGTTGATTGGTGGATAAATTCACCCACCAATAAACAAGTGCTGTACAGGGTGCTGAACAAAAATTGGATGGCTCCTTAGCTTAGATGCCTTCTTTTTCAAATAAAGATAGCAAGAGAATGAAGAAAGATTGATAATAGGAGTAAATTAGAAAGTTGCTTAAAATTGCATGCTCTATCTGAATCATGAAAGAAAAAATTTGGGTTCAGTGTCCCTTTAAACGTTTCAAAAATCTTTGTGGGGCCTGTAAGTTAAAGTGGACTGCTTTAAAAAGAGATGCTTCTGTTTTGTTTTTGTTTTTAATGTCTTTGTCCTATATGGTTTTGAAGGTGTTTTGTGACAAATGTCTTTTTATGTATTCCACAATTTAAGTGTTTAGATGTTGCAACAATTTTTTTGTTCAAGATATGTATTGAATTTATTAAAGTGAAGGTCAACTTTGATGAATGAAAGCCCGGTTTTTAAAAATACTATTAAAAACAGGGGCACTTTCATTCATCAAAGTTTACAAAGCAGCCGTTTTGTTTAAAAACGTACCTCTCTCCTCTTCACAGCCAGAGCAGCTTTCCCCGCACGCAAAACCTGTCCTCATACGTCAGCTAAGAAGAATCCGGCTTCCTCCAATCATGGCATGGCCTCAGCCAATGTTTGCTCTGGGGGGGAAGCCATTATTGGAGGAAGCTGGATTCGTCATTGCTGACGTATGAAGAGATATTCTACGGACGGGAAGCTGCTCCTGCTGTGAAGAGGAGAGAGGTAAGTTTCTAAAGAAAACGGCTGCTTTATAAACTTTGATGAATGAAAGTGCCCCTGTTTTTTATAGTATTTTTAAAAAACGGGCTTTCATTTATCAAAGTTGACCTTCACTTTAAATTTAGACCAATGATCCTTGTAGTAAATAAGGGGACATTAATGTCCATGAATGTACTGTGCTCAGCTGGCCATGTTCTGCATATAGCCTCTGCAGTTAAAGGGCCACTAAACCCAAAATCTTTCTTTCATGATTCAGATAGAGAATAGAAATTGAAACAACATTACAATTTACTTCTATTATTTATTTTGCTTCATTTTTTAGATATCCTTAGTTGAAGAAAAAGCAATGCACATGGTGAGCCAATCACACGAGGCTTCTATTTGCAGCAACCAATCAGCAGCTACTGAGCATATCTAGATATGCTTTTCAGCAAAGAATATCAAGAGAATAAAACAAATTAGATAACATAAGTAAATTAGAAAGATGTTTAAAATTGCATTCTCTTTCTAAATTATGAAAGAAAAAATGTGGGTGTCATGTCCCTTTAAGGTATTAGTAAACATTACATTTAATTAACATTAGGTTCTTTTTTTCCCTATTCTTAGTAAATGAGCTTTCTTAATGTCATAATAGACACTTGTCAAAGAGAGTAATTTCTTTTCCTGTTGCAGTAAGGTATGCTGTACCTTTAAGGGGGCCTAGAAGATCAATTAGACCTGAATTATAGTAGTCCTTATAAGCTCTATGTTTGCAGCATGATGCTTATTGTGTATTGAGTGTTCTAGCTACGTCTTACTATGACAAATTACTTTGCTTTTGTTAAATCCCTTAGGGCCAGATTACAAGTCGCAAATCTTAATATACCGTTAGCAAAAATACCACTTGCGATATGGTTTTTGCGATTCTCGGGATCCGCTCATATTACAAGTTTAAAAAAAAAAAGTTTTTGCCAAACATCACTAGCGGAGTTTTGGCGTGCCTGGGTATGTGTTCTCTCATAGGAATCAATGGAAAAAAATGGGGGGGAAATGAAAGCTTTTTCCTTTCATCCTATTGGCTGATTTGAATTTGAAGAATCAAATTAATCAATAGGAATGCAAGGGTACCCCAATCTTCAGTTTGCAGCTGGAGACCGCATGAGGGAGCTCCATGTTGCCGCCACCACCAGGATGAAGATAGAAGATGGACTGCGGCCGGGAAGAAGATGGACCCATGATGAATGAAGATGGAGTGCCACTGGGATGAAAGTGGAGTGCCGCACATCATCATTGGTGCGTACCAATTTTGCGGTTAGACTTTATGGACAGAAAAAGAGCTGAATGCCCATCCAAATGCCCCTTTCGAGGCAATGGGTAGGTTTTTTTATTATTTGTAATGTATTTTTTTTAAGTAATGTTAGTTTTTTTTAAGAGTAAGTTTAGGTTTTAATTTAATTTTACAGGTAAGTTTATTTTTTAAGGTAGTATAGATTTTATTTAATTTATGGGTATTTTAATTGGGGTTAAGTTAGGGGGTGTTAGGTTAGGGGGTTTAGTTGTTAGTTTATTACTTTGCATTGTGGGAGGATGGTGGTTTAGGGGTTAATAATTTATTTAGATAGTTTGCAGTGTGGGGGGATGGCGGTTTAAAGGTTAATACTTTTTAATCTTTTCCTTACTTTATGACTGTGTTTAACTTGCAGTGTCCCAGTAAGCGTTAGTGCTAAGTTGGGCCTCTTAGCCACTTATTCCAGCTTGCTATATTCTGGGACAAAAGTATAGTATACCATTTGACACTGGTGAAGATGCAGGCCTGGACACGAAAACAGTTTTTTGTTTGTTACACAAGTAATATAGACATTAGAGAGACTAGAGTCTTTGTTACTGAATTTTCAATCTATTCCACTGATCTAAATTAACAATTAATTCAAATAACTTTTTTATTAAGTAATTTCTCTACAATTCCTTTAACAAGTACTTCAGTAGTGCAAGGACAAAATATAAGACAGAGACCTGTGGGTAACTTAAAGCTGTCCTGTATCAACCACATCGAATATAGGGGTAGATTTAATAATGGGCGAGTGAACATGATTTGCTGTATCGATTTGAGGTAGTGAATCATATCCGCTTGACCTTGGTAAATGCCGACAGCATACGTTGTCGGCGTTTAACATTGCACAAGCATTTCTGGTGAAATGCTTGTGCAATGCTGCCCCCTGCTTACTGGCAGCCAATCGGCCGCTAGCAAGGACTGTTAATCATCCAGATCAGATCGGGTTGATTTCAGTCCGCCACCTAAAAGGTGGAGGACAATTTAAGGAGCAGTCGTCTTACGACCGCTGCTTCTTAACTTCCGTTTCAGGTGGAACTGAAATTATGGGGCTCCGAAGCAGCATCCGCTGCCTTATAAATAGAGCCCATACTGTGTATTTATGCTCCTTTTTCTTTAGCAACAGTTCTCTGCAGATATTATCTAAAGAAGCCTTTACGTCTTTGCTCTGAAGAAATCTATTTTCGTGTGAAACACGTCAACTGACTTTGGCTTTTTTAATGTTATTGTTCTTTTATTGAAACCCTAATAAATTTAAATATTTTATTCAAATGTTATAAACATCATTGCATAATTTGGTTATACAAATTATAGTCTCTAAAACAGTGAGTCTTTTTAAATTGAAGGCTCATTTATATGTATGGTTTTGGATAGTAATCCCCATTGAAATAAGACCCTGACTGTTTATTAATTCTAAGTGGGCAGCTATATTTTTTGACTGTGGACCAATAATAACTGAGGAGAATCCCTGAAATGCAGAGTGAGAAAAAACAGGCAGCAGTAAAAGAGAAACGAAGGATTCTAATCCCGATGTTCAATAAAACAGCTGGGCTGATTACATCATCCAGCCGCGCCATGTGTAAGCTGCATACAAATTGAGAGATACTCTAGCAAGATTCAGGTTTTTTTTAATCAATATATTTATACTACAAATACATGCATTTTAGTGCAAGGGATTTTACAATTGAATAGCTTTATATTTTTCCCATGTGCAGTCTCATCTTTCACCCAATTTGGAATTTTCCTATAATTTCTTTCCACGATTTCTCTAATTTGCTTTTACATCTTTCTGCTTTTTTTCATCTCCCTTAGTCCTGCGGTGTCATTTCAAGACAGATGTTAATTCATAGCTCTTTTCACTGCAGTCCAACATAACTTCCTACTCCTAACCTGATTCCTGCTCCCTCCTGACGCACATTACATCGCAATAAAGTCCTTAGTGCGTAGGACTGGCATAGCAAGAGATGGGAATTTATCACTGCAGACAGAAACATTGGCTTTTTCTAAATTCTTCTTTCATAATGGCAGTATCTGAGCTAAAGAAACCCACAGTGTGCCTTATCGAAGGCCATTCTCATCTAAATATTTATATTACTTTCAGTGTTGCTGATCAAATGCAGCTGGAGTAAGATACACATTTATACTCCTTTTTCTCAGGATTGGTCCTTGCATTCTATGTCACAGTTTGGTCTCCCTAAAACATTTGAGATGCTAAATACATGTAGTTTCATTGGAAATGAAAAATAAGTACAACTGTCTATAAAATAATCAACAGTAAAAATTCAACATTGTAAAATAAGGGATTTATGCAGTGATTTCAGCAAAAAAAAAAAAAAAAAGGACAAAGAGTTAAAGACACAGTATAGTCAAAATTACATGTTCATGATTCAGACAGAGCATGCAGTTTTAAATAACTTTCCAATTTACTTCTGTTATGAAATTTGCTTTACCTTGGTATCATTTGTTTCTAAGCATCTCCCAGCAGTGCATTGATGCTCCTGAGCCTTCTTAGTGATGCATATTGTTTTTGAATCATAAACATTTTGACATTATTGACCCTTTAAAGAAACATGCTAGAACAAGATGTTAAAAATGCTCAATAAGATAAGTCATTGCTATGTTGAAAATGTATTGGATGAATGGAATAATACTCCAGCATATATGATAGTGTGTAGGAATGCCAGCAGGATAGATGCTGACATGCTGTATATAAGATAAGAACAAAATAAGGTGTTGAGCAGAGTAATAACTTCCTCAGATAGATTCAATCTATCTGAGGAAGATCACAATATACAAATTAAAATGCCATGATTTTGGGAACGGAGCTTAGTCACGCAGGCCGATGGCAGCACGGAGATAGAGCTCCTAGGCCCCGTGGTAGCAAGGGTGCTCAAAACAGGCATGTAAACCCCCAGACCCACACGCCAACAACAAACCTTGGGAAGAGGAGAAAAGACCCACTCGTACTGTCAACTGCAACTCAATATCTGCAAGTAACCAGAACATCAACCCCAGAAGCACTGCGACCGGCAACCCATAGGACAGCGCCCAATGCACCCATCTTAATTTATCATCTGGGGGAAGAAGCTGCTGATACCCCAAAAGTATACAATGGTAAATATACCTGCCGCAATCCTCATGACATCACAACTGGGACTCTAAATAAATGATCACATTTCCTGCCACTGAGCCTAGAATTTGTAAAAAATAAATAAACTACAAATTGGAACAAGCACTGGCCAGGCATCAGGCAAACCTACACTTAAGACCCATTAAACATATGTGCTCCTAACACCAACCAACAGCGTTTTATCAAAATATTTTTGTGTCTCCTACTAGACAACCATAAAGGGACAGTCTTGGTGGGAGGGGACTTCAACTTTCCACTCAACCCACAAAAAGACACATCCAACGGCATGTCCAGCGTTCTTAAAAACATATTTAAATCGGTCAAAACCACTGTAACTGACTTAAATCTACATGATATCTGGCACACCCTGAACCCTACAGCAAAAGATTATACCTTCTATTCTAATGTCCACAAGAAATATTCACATATAGATTATTTATTCACTGACTCAATAGGACTTACCACCATAACAAACTGCGAAATTGGCACAATAACATGGACCGATTACACACCAGTTACATGCTCCCTCCTCAGAACAGAAACTCCCCTTATTGATTTTTTGTGGAGACTAGACGACCATCTACTGCTAGACCCATTGACAACAGAAACAAAAAGCAAACCAATCTCAGAATTTTTCACCCTTAACCCACACACAGATACTTCCAGTACCAACAACTGGGAGGCACATAAATGCGTCTTTATTGGTGAACTAATCAAGATCAAAGCAAGAAAGTTGGTAGAAAAAACGGTACATATGAAACATTACACTCCACTATACAACAGCTAGAACAAAGACACAAACAAGAACCCTATAACTCCACACTCCTGGCATCATTAACACAAACGAGAAAGGACCTTAGGGACTCCGAAAGGAAAAGCACTATACCTTCGACCAACTTTATTAGGACCAAGGTAATAAACCGGGCAAATTACTCGCTAGATGTATACAGTGCAAAAAGTATAAATCATACATACACTCCCTTAAGACCACTAACTTGAAAGAAGAGACAGCAAAGTAATTGTTACTGCATTCTGCCAATATTACCACACACTATATAACTTAGAATCTACCTCAAGTTTACCTGCGACCCAACAAACCACTAACAAACACTCCCTTATATTAGACTACCTAACAGACCTCCATCTTAACAAACTTGACAAGGAAGTTGAATTTTTTCATTAAAGATACTTTTGGAATATATGAAACCCTCCATATTTTTTCTATTTGATACATTCAGAGCTTGGTAGTAACTTGATAGTAACAACTTGTTGAGCTGGATTCATCATTGTTTTCAAGGAAGAATCAGCAACACTGGACTCCCCCCTCACAGCTTCTGAACTGGAACAAGCCATAAAAGATCTTCCCTCAGGCAAATGTCCAGGGCCCGACAGGTTTACTCCTAAATACTATAAGACTTATAAACCCTCCTTATCCCACATTTACTCACCTTATTTAATGACCTACCTTCCACCAGAACATTGCCTCAACAAATGCTAGAGGCGCATATTTCAGTTCTACCTAAGCCAGGAAAATCCCCAGACAGCCCAAAGTACTTCCGACCAATTTCACTCCTGAATACTGATGTCAACGTCCTCCCCACCATATTTAATAAGTTCCTCCCAAAGCTCATATAAACAGACCAGGTAGGTTTTGTACCTGGTCGAGAAGCAAAAGATAAAACCCTCAGAATCCAACACATCATAGATTATTTGCATACAAAGAGAGAAGCGCTCTACCAGGAACGAACAACAGCTCAGTGGCTTGTTCTTTGGCGATTTACCACCCGGAAGCAGCCTCTTTTAGACCAGTGTGCTTTTCACAGAAGAAAACTTTCCTGAAGTATATCAGTCTGATCCCGCCAAGTAAGGTAAGTCCAGCCCCGAAATACCAGGCAATTCTCCTCCGAACAAGGAACATGACAACCCCAGACGATCGTTTCAGCCTCCTATGGGCCTCGTCAGTGAGGTGCAGCCACATTCCTCTAAGCACACTGGGCAAGGAGTCCACATCTGGTTTCCCCCATCACCCATAGGGAGACTTCCCCAGGGTCATAATAATTTGCATACAAAGAGAGAAGCGCTCTACCAGGAACAAACAACAGCTCAGTGGCTTGTTCTATGGCGATTTACCACCCGGAGGCAGCCTCTTTTAGACCAGTGTGCTTTTCACAGAAGAAAACTTTCCTGAAGTATATCAGTCTGATCCCGCCAAGTAAGGTCAGTCCAGCCCCGAAATACCAGGCAATTCTCCTCCGAACAAGGAACATGACAACCCCAGATGATCGTTTCGGCCTCCTATGGGCCTCGTCAGTGAGGTGCAGCCACATTCCTCTAAGCACACTGGGCAAGGAGTCCACGTCTGGTTTCCCCCATCACCCATAGGGAGACTTCCCCAGGGTCATAATAATTTGCATACAAAGAGAGAAGCGCTCTACCAGGAACGAACAACAGCTCAGTGGCTTGTTCTATGGCGATTTACCACCCGGAAGCAGCCTCTTTTAGACCAGTGTGCTTTTCACAGAAGAAAACTTTCCTGAAGTATATCAGTCTGATCCCGCCAAGTAAGGTCAGTCCAGCCCCGAAATACCAGGCAATTCTCCTCCGAACAAGGAACATGACAACCCCAGACAATCGTTTCGGCCTCCTATGGGCCTCGTCAGTGAGGTGCAGCCACATTCCTCTAAGCACACTGGGCAAGGAGTCCACGTCTGGTTTCCCCCATCACCCATAGGGAGACTTCCCCAGGGTCATAATAATTTGCATACAAAGAGAGAAGCGCTCTACCAGGAACGAACAACAGCTCAGTGGCTTGTTCTATGGCGATTTACCACCCGGAAGCAGCCTCTTTCTGTGAAAAGCACACTGGTCTAAAAGAGGCTGCTTCCGGGTGGTAAATCGCCATAGAACAAGCCACTGAGCTGTTGTTCGTTCCTGGTAGAGCGCTTCTCTCTTCGTGTGCAAATTATTATGACCCTGGGGAAGTCTCCCTATGGGTGATGGGGGAAACCAGACGTGGACTCCTTGCCCAGTGTGCTTAGAGGAATGTGGCTGTACCTCACTGACGAGGCCCATAGGAGGCCGAAACGATCGTCTGGGGTTGTCATGTTCCTTGTTCAGAGGAGAATTGCCTGGTATTTCGGGGCTGGACTGACCTTACTTGGCAGGATCAGACTGATATACTTCAGGAAAGTTTTCTTCTGTGAAAAGCACACTGGTCTAAAAGAGGCTGCTTCCGGGTGGTAAATCGCCATAGAACAAGCCACTGAGCTGTTGTTCGTTCCTGGTAGAGCGCTTCTCTCTTCGTATGCAAATTATTATGACCCTGGGGAAGTCTCCCTATGGGTGATGGGGGAAACCAGACGTGGACTCCTTGCCCAGTGTGCTTAGAGGAATGTGGCTGCACCTCACTGACGAGGCCCATAGGAGGCCGAAACGATCGTCTGGGGTTGTCATGTTCCTTGTTCAGAGGAGAATTGCCTGGTATTTCGGGGCTGGACTGACCTTACTTGGCAGGATCAGACTGATATACTTCAGGAAAGTTTTCTTCTGTGAAAAGCACACTGGTCTAAAAGAGGCTGCTTCCGGGTGGTAAATTGCCATAGAACAAGCCACTGAGCTGTTGTTCGTTCCTGGTAGAGCGCTTCTCTCTTCGTATGCAAATTATTATGACCCTGGGGAAGTCTCCCTATGGGTGATGGGGGAAACCAGACGTGGACTCCTTGCCCAGTGTGCTTAGAGGAATGTGGCTGCACCTCACTGACGAGGCCCATAGGAGGCCGAAACGATTGTCTGGGGTTGTCATGTTCCTTGTTCAGAGGAGAATTGCCTGGTATTTCGGGGCTGGACTGACCTTACTTGGCAGGATCAGACTGATATACTTCAGGAAAGTTTTCTTCTGTGAAAAGCACACTGGTCTAAAAGAGGCTGCTTCCGGGTGGTAAATCGCCATAGAACAAGCCACTGAGCTGTTGTTCGTTCCTGGTAGAGCGCTTCTCTCTTCGTATGCAAATTATTATGACCCTGGGGAAGTCTCCCTATGGGTGATGGGGGAAACCAGAAGTGGACTCCTTGCCCAGTGTGCTTAGAGGAATGTGGCTGCACCTCACTGACGAGGCCCATAGGAGGCCGAAACGATCGTCTGGGGTTGACATGTTCCTTGTTCGGAGGAGAATTGCCTGGTATTTCGGGGCTGGACTGACCTTACTTGGCGGGATCACACTGATATACTTCAGGAAAGTTTTCTTCTGTGAAAAGCACACTGGTCTAAAAGAGGCTGCTTCCGGGTGGTAAATCGCCAAAGAACAAGCCACTGAGCTGTTGTTCGTTCCTGGTAGAGCGCTTCTCTCTTCGTATGCAAATTATTATGACCCTGGGGAAGTCTCCCTATGGGTGATGGGGGAAACCAGACGTGGACTCCTTGCCCAGTGTGCTTAGAGGAATGTGGCTGTACCTCACTGACGAGGCCCATAGGAGGCCGAAACGATCGTCTGGGGTTGTCATGTTCCTTGTTCAGAGGAGAATTGCCTGGTATTTCGGGGCTGGACTGACCTTACTTGGCAGGATCAGACTGATATACTTCAGGAAAGTTTTCTTCTGTGAAAAGCACACTGGTCTAAAAGAGGCTGCTTCCGGGTGGTAAATTGCCATAGAACAAGCCACTGAGCTGTTGTTCATTCCTGGTAGAGCGCTTCTCTCTTCGTATGCAAATTATTATGACCCTGGGGAAGTCTCCCTATGGGTGATGGGGGAAACCAGACGTGGACTCCTTGCCCAGTGGGCTTAGAGGAATGTGGCTGCACCTCACTGACGAGGCCCATAGGAGGCCGAAACGATCGTCTGGGGTTGTCATGTTCCTTGTTCAGAGGAGAATTGCCTGGTATTTCGGGGCTGGACTGACCTTACTTGGCAGGATCAGACTGATATACTTCAGGAAAGTTTTCTTCTGTGAAAAGCACACTGGTCTAAAAGAGGCTGCTTCCGGGTGGTAAATCGCCATAGAACAAGCCACTGAGCTGTTGTTCGTTCCTGGTAGAGCGCTTCTCTCTTCGTATGTACATCATAGATTATGCAAAGCATCACTCCCTTCCCTTAGCTTTATTCTTAACTGATGCTGAAAAAGCCTTTGATAGCGTTGACTGGCTTTTTCTCTGAGAGGTAATGACTAAAATGAACATTGGAGACACTTTTCTCCCTTTACTCTGGCCCCAATGCTAGGGTGAGAGTGAATGGTACCCTTTCAGAACCATTTCACATATCCAATGGAACCCAACAGGGCTGCCCACTATACCCTCTTCTTTTCATTCTCTCCTTCGAAGCCATGGCCCAAAAAATCAGACTCAATAGCAATATCACAGGACTAAAAACTGGCACCATAGAACACACAATTATAATGTATGCCGATAGTATCCTTTTTACTTATTCCAATATAGACACTACCTTACCAGAACTATTGCTTGAATTACATAAATACGGCCAAATCTCCAACTTTCATCTCAACTTTTCCAAGTCTGAACTACTCAACATATCGTCGCCACTACACCTCATCCAACAAGTTGTCTCAACACTCCACGTAACACTCTCCCCTGATAAACTAAAATACCTTGGAATATACCTCACCCAAAAACCCTACACACTATTCACTCAATTATTTGCAATTAAAAAAGGAAATAGCTAAAGACTTAAACTCATGGAACAGTAAGCCCCTCTCCTGGCTGGGTAGAATTTGAATTATTAAAATGAACATACTGCCAAAGATACTATCCACTCTTCAGACTCTGCCAATCCCTATAACCACAAAATGTATACTACAACTACAAACCCTCATAGACAATTTCATATGGGGTGGGAACAAGAGCAGAGTACAGAGACAAATCATGTACCTACCCAGAGGCAGAGGTGGTCTAGGAGTACCTAACTTTGCTCTTTATAGAAGAGCTATACTCTTACAACAGATCCTAGATTGGAGCCACAATTCGGACCAATAAGCCTGGGTCCAATTGAATAATTACATACTTAACAGAGGCAATGTCGCGACACTAGCTTGGACGGTGCTAGAAAAAGATCGGACTTGTTGCCCCACTACCCAACAATAGGGGAAACATTCATATGTGAGATAAAATAACAGCCACTAATCCACTACCTACTCACCACTTTTCCCTATCAGAGAAAACACAGATCTACCACTGGGAAACACACACTCATCCCATAGACCCACTTACAGACTGAGGGACGGAGCTCTACATTTTGCGATTGAACAAGAACATAATGCCCCTAGAAAACCTACAACAATGGGATGAAACAACCGTTCCCATCTGGTTGTCTCATTTGCAAATTATACATTACATTTCAACGCATAGACAAAAATCTAAAATGCAACGAGACCTCACTCCTTTTGAACGCCTATGCATTTAAAGTACTCACCCAAGACATGTTGTTTCCCTATTATACAAAATCCTCCTACTGCTTGATGAACAAACACTACCTACATACACCTGGGCCTGGAATACAGAAATGAATACAGAATATGATCCAAAAACATGGCACAAATGTTTCCAAACAGCAGTAAAGGCCTCCTCATCTGCTAATACACAGGAAATGCATTTCAAACTCCTTAGCAGATGGTACCTAACCCCCCCTAGACTAAGCAAATCCCACCCACACATCAGCAACAAATGCTGGAGAGGATGCAGACAAGAGGCACCATGTACCACATATGGTGGTCATGCCCTCAGATGGCAACATTTTGGAACACAGTATTTAAAACCATGTCCACGGTGGTAGGCACTGATATCACACCCAACATGCAACTGTTGTTATTCCTGAATGTACCCAAAATGCAGAACCAAATTAAAACATCCCTTTTCCTTATAATGATTAACAGGGCCAAGAAACTAATTCCTAAATACTAATAATCAAACGCCATAGCCACACTCCTAGAGTAGCACTCGCAAACCTCAGACTCATTACAACTGGAACACTTTCACTACTTAAAAACAGGCAAACTGGATTATTATCAGGAGATGTTGGACCTGTGGAGCAATTTTAAACCCTAGTAGGGAGGGAAGCAATTCATACAGAAACCCTGGGGTAAATCTACCCTCCCTCCAGCCTACCTCTTTCCCCCCCTCCTCCCTCATTACTCAATTACCACATCCTACACCAAAACAATACCACTACAATTACCTAAACCCCCTTCTTTTCTTTCTTTACCTCTTTCATTGCCTTCACCATTTTATTGGTCAAAAAGTTTTAAACTGTTTGAATTTAATTTACTAATGAGAAATTTTATACAAATAAATGCAACAAAAGGCTTGTCGACTTATACTCAATGGACACTCGCACCATCTGGACTTATGGACTGTATCAGTAAGGAACACTAAGCATTCTAAATTCTACCCCTGTCCATGATGAAAACCTGGTACTAATCTCCAATTTTATATTGTATGAAGCTGTCTACTTTTCTTGTCAAGGCTATCTTTTACACCTTTGTAAATGTGAAAATACCAATAAAAATGTTTATATCTAAAAAAGCCATAATATTAAAATATTAATATTAACATATAATTAATCTTCATTAATATTTAGTTTCATTAATCACATTGATCACAATATTGAAGTGAAATGACCTAATTACGTATAGCTTAGAGGAGAGAAGGGAAAGAGTTGATATGATAGCAACTTTCATATATAAAAGGGCTTAGTAAAACTGAGCCAGTGAGTATTTTACATAAAAATGAAAATTTAAGAACAAGGGGTCATGATCTCAAACTGAAGGGTAGTATATTCAGAAGTAATTTGAGGAATCACTTCTTTACAGAAACGGTGATTAATTCATGGAATAAACCTCCACAAGAGGGTGTAATGACCTGTTGGTGCATGTGTAGGAGTGGCATTGACAATAGGAACTTCCTAGGTAGTGGTGCTAGGAAGGTTACAGCAATTGAGAGGGTTGTTACAGTGGCTGGAGTTGATGGAGTAATAGTTATGCTTGAAATGTACATTACAATTTTTAGGGAGGTAACGATTTTGAGCTTTAGGGATATAAAGGAAGAAACATTTTGGGATTGTTATCACTGGAAAACCTCTTTGCAGAGGTTCAGAAATTGTTATTGTTATCAACCCCTGGATGTTTTATTGTTTTTAGAAAAGTACTGGTTAATTGCAGTAGAGGTAAGGGTTAATCAGTGTTAAAATTAAATTTTTAATGTGTTATCTGTGGTGAAGCAAAACGTGTTTTAAAGGATAATAGAAACCATTGATGGACATGTTGGGGTTGAAGAACATTGGAGGTCAATGCTGTTTTGGTGAGTGTTACAGGATGGGTAGCTGAGGGTGATCCAATGATATCATGAAGATATTCACTAGTAAATACTTATGTATTTAGCTTTAAATGAATGCATGTATGTATGCAGATGTATGGGTATGTCTATATATTATTATTATTATTAATCAGCTATTTGTAGAGCACCAACAGATTCTGCAGCAATATACTGGCTATGAACAGCATTAGTATATAAAGCAATCTTAATACAGAACAGTTTTCAGTTTTAATTATTCTACCTCTGCTATGTTGTTCTAATGAGAGTCTAATAGGGTCTCACCACTTAAGTGATATCATCATTTGACTTTGCAAAAAGCAAATGCTAATCTATTGACTTGTGCTTTTGCATATTACTCACGACTCCTGCAGTAGACGGAAAATGCAGCTATAAAAGTCCCAACTCCCCAGAGCCTTTAACCTATTGTCTTCTCTACAAATTACCTGCGGTATGATTCTGCTTTTATTATACAAATAGTTAGAATGAACCAGCTAAGGTTCTGATACATGCAGTGTTAAAACATTTAGTGCCCTGTCAACTCAGTTTTGAACATGTCTGGATGCTTGTAAATGTGACGCGCTTTTGTATGTCTACTCTATAAAATAAGCTGAACTGATTTTATTGGTTTAACAAGGCATGAAGCATATGGGCGAAACATATCAATCAGTTACTAGTGACATTAATTACAGACAAATGGCTTGCTACATGAGCATACATTTTGTAGCTTAACCTATTTTAATATTACATGTTACTGGAAGGCACAGCAGTGTGGAATAGCATTGCAATAGAACTGAATACGCTGTAAAACCTATTTTATTAATGAAAAGGCAATGAGATATGTAAATCAATAATACAAGTTTAATAATACAACCGCTTGATAACATCCTAATTTTATTTTTTGTTCTTCACTCCTAATTGTGACATAACTAAATTTGTTTTTCACAGCTGTCTCAAATCCCAAAATTAAAGTAACACAGACTAGTGAATTAGAAAATCAATGTAAAAATATACTGGTAAATTTCTTCTAAATAGCTTTCTTTATTGGTACTTACCTCAGAATGCAATGTAGCACATTTGAGTTATGGTTTCAAGCAAATTGAATGTGTGGAAAATGAAAAATGAGGCAGAATGGAGAGGTATTTAACATCTGAGAAAAACACTTCAGTACTTCTGTGACCTTCCAATACTGTTAAAACACTCTGGGCCAGATCTCTATTGAACGCTCCTGCTCAAGCCTTAAAGGGACAGTCTATTTTATTGTTTTAAAAGATAGATAATCCCTTTATTACCCATTCCCCAGTTTTGCACAACCAACATTATTATATTAATGCACTTTTTACCTCTTTGATTAGCTTGTATCTAAGCATCTTCTCACGGCCCCCTGATCACATGACTGTGACTATTTAAAATCTATTGAGTTGTATTTAGTACTGTGTTGTGCTAATTTTTAAATAACTTCCCGGGCGTGAACACATTCGGCTAGATTACGAGTTTTGTGGTATGAGTGAAAAAGCATTGTTATGGCTCTTTTTCACTACCGCTGATATTACGAGTTTTGCAGATATAGGTGTACCGCACACTTTTTTGGCCGGAACGCAACGTAACTACCGCAGCTTTTAAAAAGTCCTTTTTCAATGGGACTTCCACAGCGCCGGTATTCCGAGTTTGCCTGGGAGGCCAAAAAGTGGTACACTCTATACCATCAAGAGCCGTACAGTAAACTGAAAGTCAGTAGTTATGGCTTTTATGTTACAACACCGTAACATAAAACTCATAACTAAAGTGCTAAAAAGTACACTAACACCCATAAACTACCTATTAACCGCTAAACTGAGGCCCTCCCACATGTGGTATGAGTGAAAAAACATCGTTAAGGCTCTTTTTCACTACCGCTGATATTACAAGTTTTGCAGATATAGGTGTACCGCACACTTAGCTTTTAAAAAGTCCTTTTTCAATGGGACTTCCACAGCGCCGGTATTACGAGTTTGCCTGGGAGGCCAAAAAGCGGTACACTCTATACCATAAAGATCCGTACAGTAAACTGAAAGTCAGTAGTTATGGCTTTTATGTTACCACACCGTAACATAAAACTCATAACTAAAGTGCTTAAAAGTACACTAACACCCATAAACTACCTATTAACCGCTAAACTGAGGCCCTCCCACATCGCAAACACTAACAATAAATTATTAACCCCTAATCTGCTGCTCCGGACATCGCCGCCACTATAATAAACATATTAACCCCTAAACCGCCGCACTCCCGCATTCTAAACACTAGTTAAATATATTATTAACCCCTAATCTGCTGTCGCTAACATCGCTGTAACCTACATTACTGTTATTAAAACCTAATCTGCTGCCCCCAAAATCGCCGTCACTATACTAAAGTTATTCACCCCTAAACCTAACCCTAAGTCTAACCCTAACCCTAACACCCCTAACTTTAATATAATTAAAATAAATCTAAATAAAAATTACAATTAATACCTAAATAATTCCTTTTTAAAACTAAATATTTACCTGTAAAATAAACCATAAGATAGCTACAAAATAACTAATAGTTACATTGTAGCTAGCTTAGGGTTTATTTTTATTTCACAGGCAAGTTTGTATTTATTTTAACTAGGTAGACTAGTTAGTAAATAGTTATTAACTATTTAATAACTACCTAGCTAAAATAAATACAAATGTACCTGTAAAATAAAACCTAACCTGTCTTACACTAACATCTAACCTTACACTACAATTAAATCAATTATATTAATTAAATACAATTAACTAAATTACAAAAAAACAAACACTAAATTACACAAAATAAGATAGAAATTATCAAATATTTAAACTAATTACACCTAATCTTATAGCCCTATCAAAATAAAAAGCCCCCCCCCAAAATAAATAACCCCCTAGTCTACAATAAACTACCAATGGCCCTTAAAAGCTCTTTTACCTGTAAAAAAATAATATAAACAACCCCCAACAGTAAATCCCACCACCCACACAACCAACCCCCCAAATAAAATCCTATCTAAAAAACCTAAGCTCCCCATTGCCCTGAAAAGGGTATTTGCATGGGCATTGCCCTTAAAAGGGCATTTAGCTCTTTTTCTGCCCAAACCCTAACCTAAAAATAAAACCCACCCAATAAACCTTTAAAAAAAACTAACACTAACCCCCGAAGATCCACTTACAGTTTGAAGACCGGACATCCATCCTCATCCAAGTGGCAGAAGTCCTCAGCGAAGCCGGCAGAAGTCTTCATCCAAGCGGGCCAAAGTCTTCATCCAAAATAAACCCTAAGCTAGCTACAATATAACTAATAGTTACATTGTAGCTAGCTTAGGATTTATATTTATTTTACAGGCAACTTTGTATTTATTTTAACTAGGTAGAATAGTTATTAAATAGTTATTAACTATTTAATAACTTCCTAGTTAAAATAAGTACAAATTTACCTGTAAAATAAATCCTAACCTAAATTACAATTACACCTAACACTACACAATCATTATATTAATTAAATAAATTACCTACAATTACCTACAATTAAATACAATTAAATTAAATAAACTAAAGTACAAAAAACAAACAAACACTAAATTACAGAAAATAAAAAAGAATTATAATTTTTTAAAACTAATTACACCTAATCTAATCCCCCTAATAAAATAAAAAAGCCCCCCAAAATAATAAAATTCCCTACCCTATACTAAATTACAAATAGCCCTTAAAAGGGCCTTTTGAGGGGCATTGCCCCAAAGTAATCAGCTCTTTTACCTGTAAAAAAAAATACAATAGTTTTTTTACAACTGCAACTTTTTACTTTCAACTTGTAATACGGTATGTGCATTAGTTAGTGTGGTTGCGATATTGCTTATAGGGTCCAGCACTAACATTAGCGTGCCCCTTGGAATCTAGCCCTAAATTTTAAAAATATTAGAATCAGGCAATAGGATGAATGCAGATTATTTTTTAATAGTAATGTTTTTTTTAAGAACGTAATAGATTGTGGGGCTTATGTTTTGGGGGCTTAGGTTAGGGGTAAATTTAGATTAGAGATTTCCTAGATTATTGAAAGTTTATCTGGGGGCTTAGGTTAGGGGTAAGTTTAGATGGGGAGGAACATGGGTTTTGAAGCCCCCAATTATTGATGTGTTAGTGTGTATTGGGAGTTAGATATTTATTGCAGTAAGTTAAGGACACTTTGTAGTGCTGGTGTGTACTTTTACCCCTGGACAAAACTATTTACACCAGCTTTTATACGGAAATATTAACCTAATAATGGCCGCAACATACCATGTGGCATGACCTGCGCTATTAAATCCTCCCTCCTCCCTACTGGTCACTGAAAATAGTGCGGTCTCACTGTCTCACTGCTGTCGGCAACACCTTGCTATTAATAACTCAATCACCATAGAAAGACTGGTGACGTACAGAGTACATCGCTGGTCCTTAAGTGGTTAAAGTTAATTAAAGCTCACATTGGGAATACAGTTATCAGCTTCAAATATCAAGATATATTTAGGTAGCACTTAAAGTATCACTTTAGCTTGTAATCTAGTCCTGGGTTTATAAAAATGTGAACCTGAGCATATACAAAAACATTAACATTAACAAATAACTTTCTTATTTACTTCTATTATCAAAATGTCTTAGTTCTCTTAGTATCTTCTGTTGAAAAGCAGGGATATAAGCTGAGAAGGGTGCATAAGTACGGAGCACTATATGGCAACAGAGTTTATGCAAGAAAGTTATTAATTTACAAGAACCCTTTATGGCTGCACAATTTCTTGCCATGTAGTGCTCCAGATAGATATCTAAATATCTCTTCAATAGAGAATATCATGGGAACAAAGCAAATTTGATAAAGTAGCAAATTGGAAACTTTTTTAAATCTATACTTATATAGGTATAGATATATATTGTACCAAAATGCCATCAGGTATATGTAGAAATATTAGTTTTTAAATAAATAGAACATATTCTTCTATGTGAAGAACATTGGAATGTGAAATGTTCAAATTTTCATGTAGGTTAGAGCACTTTCTTTCTCTATTGACTTCTTTGGGGGAATACGTGAACCCACATGTGATATTCTAAGTTCGGCTTTTTACACTTGTCAGTTTAGTGCGGGAGCAAAAACAGCTTCTTTTCAACTTATAATATGAACGCAACCAAACAACCCAAGAAGCTTACTTCTAGCACAATTAACACTCGAGCGGGAGAGTTAATTAGCGCTCCACTTGTAATCTGGCCCATAGAGGGTGTTAAAGGGCCACTAAACCCAAAATCTTTCTTTCATGATTCAGATAGAGAATAGAAATTTAAACAACATTACAATTTACTTCCATTATTTATTTTGCTTCATTTTTTAAATATCCTTAGTTGAAGAAAAAGCAATGCACATGGTGAGCCAATCACACGAGGCTTCTATGTGCAGCAACCAATCAGCAGCTAGTGAGCATATCTAGATATGCTTTTCATCAAAGAATATCAAGAGAATAAAACAAATTAGATAATATAAGTAAATTAGAAAGATGTTTAAAATTGCATTCTCTTTCTAAACCATAAAAGAAAAAATGTGGGTGGCATGTCCCTTTAATGTACCATTAAGGGAAATAAAAAGCTTATTAGAAATTGATTAGAGGGAAACATTTTTTAATAGATTTGAATTACTTTGAATTTAACCCCCCCCCCCCCACAAAAAGCCATGAAGCCATTGTTAGAAAGCACCAACATAAGTTCTGGGTTGTTAAATACAAAAGTTTGTAGATATTTTTATATGAATGTGCTTCAGGAAAACCGACATAAGATACAAAAAACAGAATCTTGTCAACGGTCTGTTGGTTTTAGCTTCATTTTTTTATCACTGACGCTTTTAAAATCACTGTATTTTAATTAGGGTATTTTAGAGATTTGAAGCTATTGAATTAGATTATAGGTTTATTAGGAAATAAAGGAAAGGCATGTTGTTTAAATGCATAGCTGAATGTGTACAAAGAAAACATATTACATTAAGAAATAACTTTCTTTCTCTGCTTGAATAATTGACAAACATTACACATATTTATAAATTGCAAAAAGATATAAAAAGAGAGCTTAAAGGGACATAATACTCATATGCTAAATCACTTGAAACTGATGCAGTATAACTGTAAAAAGCTACAGTAAAATATCACCTGAGCCTCTCTATGTAAAAAAGGAAGATATTTTACCTCAGAATCTCCTCAGCTCAGCAGAGTAAGTTCTGTGTAAAAAGGTATACTCAGCTGCTGACCAGCTGCAGGTAAAAAAAAAAAAAAAAATGAAGAAATGAACAGCAGCCAATCAGCATCAACAGTGCTGAGGTCATGAACTTTTTTACTGTGATCTCATGAGATTTGACTTAACTCTCATGATATTTAATAGTAAGCTTCCTTAAACTGAATAGGTAAATAAGATGAGTGTTCACAAAGCTCACTCCCTTAGCTGTCCCGGGACAGACATACTGATTTGCTGCTTAGAAGTCCTTTACAATGGGATGTGGCTAATGAGGAACTTTTGAGGTAAAATATCTTTCTTTTTTACATAGAGATGTTCAGGTGATATTTTCTAGTCAGCTTTTTACAGCTATGCTGCATCATTGTCAAGTGTTTCAACATTTGGGTATCATGGTTCTTTAAGAATAAATATTGTCTGCAAGATTTCACAATCAATTTCCATTGCGCAGGTATTACAAGTCTTGAAAAATCGCAATTGCGCTCAAAGAGCTGTAGTAAAAAGTTTTCTGCAACATAAAAGTTTCACTTCAAAAATACATTACAAAGTACAGTTACACAAAATAATTGCAAAAAAATATTACATACAAAAGTTATAAGGGCTCAAAAATAGGAGATTTTACATTGGCATACATACATAGAGGAACATGGATTTATATGTTTAGACATATGTTTAACTACGGAGAAAATAAAAATATTTTACATTATAATCTTATGCACATTAAACAATATCTCAGATGTATTTTCAATGTGATATTCACATATAGATCTCGAGACATCTAGACATATACACAGTATCTCACAAAAGTGAGTACACCCCTCACATTTTTGTAAATATTTTATTATATCTTTTCATGTGACAACACTGAATAAATGACACTTTGCTGCAATGTAAAGTAGTTAGTGTACAGCCTGTATAACAGTGTAAATTTGCTGTCCCCTCAAAATAACAACACACAGCCATTAATGTCTAAGACCTTGGCAACAAAAGTGAGTACACCCCTAAGTAGAAAGTCCAAATTGGGCCTAATTAGCCATTTTCCCTCTCCTGTGTCATGTGACTCGTTTGTGTTACAAGGTCTCAGGTGTGAATGGGGAGCAGGTGTGTTAAATTTGGTGTTATCGCTCTCACACTCTCTTATACTAGTCACTGGAAGTTCAACATGGCACCTAATTGTCAAAAAAGAATTGTTGCTCTTCATAAAGATGGCCTAGGCTATAAGAAGATTGCCAAAACCCTGAAACTGAGCTTCAGCATGGTGGGCAAGACCATACAGCGGTTTCACAGGACAGGTTCCACTCAGGACAGGCCTCGCCATGGTCGACCAAAGAAGTTGAGTGCACATGCTCAGAATGATATCCAGAGATTGTGTTTGGGAAATATACGTATGAGTGCTGCCAGCATTGCTGCAGAGGTTGAAGGGGTGGGGGCTTAAGCCTGTCAGTGCTCCGACCATATGCCGCACACTATATCAAATTGGTCTGCATGGCTGCCGTCCCAGAAGGTAGAATCTTCTAAAGATGATGCACAATAAAGCCCGCAAACAGTTTGCTGAAGACAAGCAGACTAAGGACATGGATTACTGGAACCATGTCCTGTAGTTTGATGAGACCAAGATAAACTTATTTGGTTTAGATGGTGTAAAACGTGTGTGGCGGCAACCAGGTGAGGAGTACAAAGACAAGTGTGTCTTGCTTACAGTTAAGCATGGTGGTGGGAGCTTCATGGTCTGGGCCTGCATGAGTGCTGCCGGCAGTGGGGAGCTAGAGTTCATTGAGAGAACCATGAATGCCAACATGTACTGTGACATACTGAAGCAGAGCATGATGCCCTCCCTTCAGAGACTGGACTGCAGGGCAGTATTCCAACATGATAACGACCCCAAACACACCTCCTAGATGACCACTGCCTTGCTAAAGAAGATGAGGGTAATGGTGATGGACTTGCCAAACATGTCTCCAGACCTAAATCCTATTGAGCATCTGTGAGGCATCCTAAAACGGAAGGTGGGGGAGCACAAAGTCTCTAACATCCACCAGCTCCATGATGTCATCATGGAGGAGTGGAAGAGGACTCCAGTGGAAATCTCTGAAGCTCTGGCAAAATTCATGCCCAAGAGGGTTAAAGCAGTGCTGAAAAATAATGGTGGCCACACAAAATATTGACACTTTGGGCACAATTTGGACATTTCCACTTAGGGGTGTTCTCACTTTTGTTGCCAACGGTTTAGACATTAATGGCTGTGTGTTGAGTTATTTTGAGGGGACAGCAAATTTACAACATTATACAGGCTGTACACTCACTACTTTACATTGTAGCAAAGTGTCATTTCTTCAGTGTTGTCACATGAAAAGATATAATAAAATATTTACAAAAATGTGAGGTGTGTACTCACCTTTGTGATATACTGTATATATATATATATATCGATATATCAGTCTAAATATCATTAAATATATAGATAAATATTTATTTAAAAATAAATAGAGAATATTCTGTTGTGAAAACATTTTAGCAATATGAAATATTTGCATTTTCATGTACACTTTTTAAGGAGAATACGTCATGGGCTTTGCACAACATAGGGTTTTCGTAGTTTATTTTTCTATTTGCTTTCTCCATTGACTTCTAAAGTTTTTTTGAAACTTGTAACAGCTGCGCAACCCCAAATGTGAAAAAGCCATAATGTGCGCAGAGTTTTCGCAAGTCTTTGCTCTGAAAGATTTATAGTTTTAAACATAAGAAAGGAAAACATAGCATTACGATGATTCTACACTGCTGCATTTAACAGGCAATATTTTTTATATCTCCTATGTAGATGTATCTATACACGTAGATGACAGTAAGGAGTCTAGTGATAGAGATGAGTCTAGTGATGTACAAACTCCTGGTCTTACAGATATAGGTTTTGATTTTGGTGACAGAGTGGTTCTAGAAACATTGAGAGATTTGGATCCTGGTGATATGGATCTCAATGATCAGAGAATCACCAAACCGAAAAAGGTTGCAAAGGATTTTTATCCTGCACAGTCCAGGGGAATGTATTTAAATTCATTTCAAAAGAAAGTTGAACAAGAAATTATTGAATACAGACAGAATTTAAATTCTGATAATACCAGGTGAGTACATGGTAATCTCTATCATAAAGAAACTCTGGCAATAAAACAATTGCGTGATAACCATGACATTGTCATCCGATCTTCTGATAAGGGTGGCAATGTCGTGGATATGAACAAAATAGATTATGTGAGAGAGGCAAAAAGGCAATTAACAGATGGTGTCACCTATAGAGCCTTGTGCTCAAATCCTACAGGAGCCTTTAAGAAGAAATTGGAGAAGCTGGTGGATGAGGGAATATCTATTGGTATTTTGAAGATAGGGATAGGATGTCATTAATTCCCGCATTCCCTGTGATGCCCATCTTTCACCACCTACCCAAGACCCACAAGGATTTAGTCAATCCTCCTGGACGCCCAATCATCTCGGGCATTGGTTCGTTATTTGAACCATTGTCTCAATGGGTGGACTCTGTTTTACAGCCCTTGGTAAAAGGCCTGAGCAGCTTTCTTAGGGATTCTGGCCATTTGATCTCACTCCTTGAGAATGTTGAGTGGTGTGAGGGGTATGGGTGGGTGGTGATACAGGGAGTGCAGAATTATTAGGCAAATGAGTATTTTGACCACATCATCCTCTTTATGCATGTTGTCTTACTCCAAGCTGTATAGGCTCGAAAGCCTACTACCAATTAAGCATATTAGGTGATGTGCATCTCTGTAATGAGAAGGGGTGTGGTCTAATGACATCAACACCCTATATCAGGTGTGCATAATTATTAGGCAACTTCCTTTCCTTTGGCAAAATGGGTCAAAAGAAGGACTTGACAAACTCAGAAAAGTCAAAAATAGTGAGATATCTTGCAGAGGGATGCAGCACTCTTAAAATTGCAAAGCTTCTGAAGCGTGATCATCGAACAATCAAGCGTTTCATTCAAAATAGTCAACAGGGTCGCAAGAAGCGTGTGGAAAAACCAAGGCGCAAAATAACTGCCCATGAACTGAGAAAAGTCAAGCGTGCAGCTGCCAAGATGCCACTTGCCACCAGTTTGGCCATATTTCAGAGCTGCAACATCACTGGAGTGCCCAAAAGCACAAGGTGTGCAATACTCAGAGACATGGCCAAGGTAAGAAAGGCTGAAAGACGACCACCACTGAACAAGACACACAAGCTGAAACGTCAAGACTGGGCCAAGAAATATCTCAAGACTGATTTTTCTAAGGTTTTATGGACTGATGAAATGAGAGTGAGTCTTTATGGGCCAGATGGATGGGCCCGTGGCTGGATTGGTAAAGGGCAGAGAGCTCCAGTCCGACTCAGACACCAGCAAGGTGGAGGTGGAGTACTGGTTTGGGCTGGTATCATCAAAGATGAGCTTGTGGGGCCTTTTCGGGTTGAGGATGGAGTCAAGCTCAACTCCCAGTCCTACTGCCAGTTTCTGGAAGACACCTTCTTCAAGCAGTGATACAGGAAGAAGTTTGCATCCTTCAAGAAAAACATGATTTTCATGCAGGACAATGCTCCATCACACGCGTCCAAGTACTCCACAGCGTGGCTGGCAAGAAAGGGTATAAAAGAAGAAAATCTAATGACATGGCATCCTTGTTCACCTGATCTGAACCCCATTGAGAACCTGTGGTCCATCATTAAATGTGAGATTTACAAGGAGGGAGAACAGTTGCTGCTGCACGCAATGTTGATGGTGAACAGATCAAAACACTGACAGAATCCATGGATGGCAGGCTTTTGAGTGTCCTTGCAAAGAAAGGTGGCTATATTGGTCACTGATTTGTTTTTGTTTTGTTTTTGAATGTCAGAAATGTATATTTGTGAATGTTGAGATGTTATACAACTTGCCTAATAATTCTGCACTCCCTGTAGATGTGGTATCATTATATTCCAACATCCCCCATGCTTTAGGATTAAAGGCAGTTGAGTTTTTTCTCAGAACCAGGACAGACTATTCTGATATCTTCTGTGCTTTTATTTGTGATTGTGTCGGGTTCCTGCTATCCCATAACTTTTTTATGTTTGACAACGAGTATTGTTTGCAAACTTGTGGAACAGCGATGGGGGCAAAGTTTGCCCCCTCATTTGCTAATTTGTTTATGGGGTGGTGGGAGCTCGAAGCAATCTACAATGTGAACAACCCCTTTAAGGACAATATTCATCTATACATGCGTTATATAGATGATTTGATCTTTATTGTCAAGGGGGATTTTGTTTTTGAGGATTTTATGAGGTATATCAATGATAATGAACTTAGTCTGGGGTTCACGGGTGGCATGCATTTGAATGAAGCCCAATATTTGGATTTAAAATTGGTTGGTTGTGCTCAAAGTGCCAGTATATTTACTGACACATATAGGAAGCCGACAGCAGGGAACACAATCTTGCATGCCACCTCGTGTCACCCCAAACATTTGATCAAGTCTATACCCAGAAGTCAGTTTCTTCGTTTACGAAGGAATGCCATAAGGGATGTATCATTTTAAAAACAGGCTGTTGAGCTTAAATATAGACTACAAGAATTCTTTGGAAAAAAGTCTTTCAGAGATAAGAGAGGAGGACTGTGCACGAGGAAACAAGAGAAACATAAATAAAAAGAAAGATGGTTTCTCAGCTTCAATAGTTTTTTCGACACAGTATTCCTCACAATTTAATGAAATTTGCAAAATTCTAAAGAGGAACCTAACTCTCCTGGAGGATGATGAGATGCTAAATCCATATCTGAGCTGCATAAAATTTGTTTCAAAAAAAGCTCCCACATTGGGAAATATGCTGTCGCCCAGTATGGTGTCTAGTCACCCTGATAGGAAGAAGAAGAATTGGTTAGACCGTAAAGGTACTTTTTGCTGTTTGTCACCAAACTGTGGCACATGTGAAGTTGTCTCTGGTGGTGACAGCTTTAGTAGTTTCATAACTGGTCTGAGTTATAAAATCAATTACTACATTAACTGTTCCTCAACTTTTGTCATTTATTTGTTGCAGTGCAAGTTTTGTGGGGTTCAATATGTGGGTTAGACCTCACGTACCCTGAAAAAATGATTGGGGGAACACAAAAGAGATATCAAAAATTATGTAAAGACATCTAGTGTTGCAAACCACTTTAATTGGTACCATTTTACTAATGTTCCCAATCTTAATATAAAAGCCATTGATAAAGTGTTCCTGCCACCTAGGGGTGGTAATAAATTCAATATTCTGACAAAGAAAGAATTATTTTGGATTTTTACATTGTGTACTAGGGAACCACAGGGCTTAAATAAGGAATGGGACATTAGCTTATCTACAGATTAAACTAAGTTGTATAACAAAAACTACATCTTCATCATGTGTCTGTGTTTAGCCCAAACTAGAATGTTTATATATCATATATATTTCATCTAGTGCTTTGTATTTTCTTAAACTTTCCTATTGAACATTGGTAAATATTTAGATCATACACAATAGATCTGTAAGATTTAAACTGCTGATTGTATACTATAAATTGCCAGTTATTTCTTTTCTAAGTAGATAGAATGCTGGGGATTTGTTTAGTACTTAGATACTGCATTTTAATTGTTCTAGCCTCTTTGCACTTGCCTGATTATTTCCAGTCCTGATTCACAGATGTGATTGGTGCAGGTTGGAATATAGTCAGGCTGTGCACAACAGGCTAATATCCTATGACTAAGTGCCTGGAGGCACGAAACGCATAAGGACATGCCCCCTTCTTACCTCCTACCTCTGTGTGTGTGTTTGTATTTTGGAAATGACTCTGGATTAAATATCCTTTTTTATTTGCAATACTTTGGAGTGCTGCCTCTTTGTTCACAAATATATTTTTTTCCCCTAAGGGCAATAGGAGAAAAAAGATTTTGACATCTCACTCACTGTGGGCAAGATTACAAGTCGCACGTTATGAGTTTTCCGCGTGCAATATGGTCTTTTCGCAATCAATTTCCATTGCACAGCAATTACAAGTCTTGAAAAATCGCTATTGTGTGCGCGCATTCGGCTTTTATACAACAATCTTTTCCGCGCTCAAGGGCTTTGCGCAACAGATTAGGGTTTTAGAGCTTTTTTTTTCTATTTCTCTTCTCCATTAACTTCTATGGGGAATACGGGAATGCGCATGCAATTTGGCTGTTTGGATTACTCGGCTTAACACGCGTGCAAAATAACTTATTTTGCAACTTGTAATAGCTGCGCAGCCTCAAATGTGAAACAGTCATACTGTGTGCTATGTTTTTGCAACTGCTTTGCCACACAACTTGTAATCTTGACGTGTGTCTATATGGATGTAACCATACCTAAGTTCACAAGACCCATTTAGGGACTGATAGCGAGTGTCCCGCTAACTGTAGCATGCAAGCAATATGGGGTATTTGTCTGCTTTTTGCTCGTGAAGTGAATAGTGCAAGTATTAGGAGTTGAAAGTAAACGCGTTTGCTTAAGTGCAATTGAATTGAACGTGTCAAGCTATCGCTACTTCAGAGCTCAGGTTAACTGTTACGCAAGACAAAAAAGTAGCACAAAACACATCAAAAATACATTTAATAGTACAGTTTTGCTCATATTAACACTGTTGGAAAAAAAACATATTTAAAAAAAATAATTAATTACAAGGTTATAAGGGTTTAGAGATACGAGGTCTCAGATGTTAGAAATACAAAGATCTGCAAAGGGATACAAACGACTGCCTTCTTCTGCATTCGGCAGCTAATGAAACTGCCAATTGCACATGCCTATTATTTAACAAATCAGTTCAACTACAAAACTGCTACAAAAAGCTACATGCATACCTTTAAAATGCAGCCTAACATCCAAAACAAAGGGTTAAAACCTGTATTTTTTGTGAGTAACAGGGGGAATGCTGTATGACAAAGATTGGCATCATCTGCTTCCTGTGGATGCCAGAAAATTTAGAGGGCTACAGCTTCCTAGACTTGATTAAGTATTAAGAATCATGTGACTGTGGGTGAGACTACAACATTACTTTTACAGACAGTCTGCAACATTTTTGGAGAGTTTTTTTTCTCAGTATTTTCAATTTTACCAACCTTTCCAGCTTCTCCAGGTTTTCTAGTTGCTCCATTAATTTATAAGTAGAGATGAGTTAGGTTTAGTGGGGATGCTGATGAAGTTGTTGATGATGAAGAGGCTGAGGAGACCTATTAATTAATTTTTTTAAGTGTCTTTGAGAACATAACTTTGGATCAGAGCTGTTTCTGGGTGATCAAGCTAACAGTATGAGCACCTGCTCCTAATACACAGTGAAAACCAGTTTCCAGGTAAATCCTTTATTGAAGATGAAAATATATATGTTCACTAAAATACAAGGTTACATATTTCCTGAGATATCAAAATGGGATTTAAATTCCTGCACGGGATTGAACATGGGACTTCTGAAACACAGCCTGTAGCCCTGACATTGTGGTTCTACAAACCATTGCCTGAGTTCCTGTTTGGTTTTCATAGTTCCTGAATTCGGCTTGCCTCCTGTCAGCTTGCCTCCTGTCTACTCTCTTGGATTTCCCTTTTGTTTGTTGAAAGATCGGACTGCTATTCTGGTATACCGAAGTTGGCCTTGTCTCCTTACTACTCTAAAAGAATCTTCATGTATTTGGTGACTTATCAGACTGCTCTCAAGTATCTGACTCTTGGTTTATCCCTTGGATATTCTCTGATCACCAACCTGTCACTGCTACTATTTATTCTGTGTCACCATCCTGGCCCTGTACCCAAGTCCTGCAGAGGGCGCCTGCCAAGCACTGGTTTCTTATTTCAGTGCCTAGCCCTGCAGAGGGCACTTGCCAATTTCTAGAATCCAGCGGCAGTGTGGGGGGGGCAGATTAGGGGTTAATAAGTATAATGTAGGTGGTGGCGGTGTAGGGGCAGCAGATTAGGGGTTAATAAGTATAATGTAGGTGGCGGCGGTGTTGGGGTGGCAGATTATCGGTTAATAAGTATAATGTGTCGGGCGGCAGATTAGGGGTTAATAAGTATAATGTAGGTGGCAGCGGTGTAGGGGGTGGCAGATTAGGGGTAAATAACATGTTGGTGGCGGCGGTGGCGGGGTGGCAGATTAGGGGTTAATAAGTATAATGTACGTGGCGGCAGTGTCGGGCCGGCAGATTATGGGTTAATAAGTATAATATAGGTGGTGGTGGTGTAGGGGTGGCAGATTAGGGGTTAAAAACATAATGTAGGTGACGGCGGTGTAGGGGCGTAGATTAGGGGTTAATAAGTATAATGTAAGTGGCAGCGATGTCGGGCGGCAGATTAGGGATGTTTAGATTATTATGTCAATATGGACCAAAATGTCTGAGGAAAGTTTCCAACACCTTGTTGAATCTATGCCACGAAGAATTAAGGCAGTTCTGAAGGCAAACGGGGATCCAATCCGGTACTAGCAAAGTGTACCTAATAAAGTGGCAAGTGAGTGTATATATGATGATATTTTGGTAATATATATATCTACACCTATATATATAAAAAACAAAACATGGAAGGGAACTGCACACCAAGACCGGACCAGGTACACATCCTGTGACTTAGCAACATCCAGCCCTGGGTGCTAAATAGCACTCCAAAAAATATATATGTAAACAAACAGTCCAAAGAGACAGGGTCATGCCCTGAAAGCGTTTACTACACGGAATAAAAGTCTTTGATTCAAGGAGAGTGCTCTCTTTGGACTGTTTGCATATTTGACTGTGGGATTTGTCAACAACCAGACTACTTATAGATATAATTGTAAAATTCCAAAAAGACATCTATAGTACACACAAAGGGCAACATAGCGCGATGTGCACAACCTATTTTCAAAACCTTTATGCACAACGGCCTAATTGTTTTTTGGAAAAAAGAAGGAACTAAATGATACAAAGAATAATGCTGTATAACTATTAAAGGGACAAAGCCCTATACACAATAGCCAATGCATATATAAATACGCTTTCAACATTTGAAAACTCAAAAAATCAACTCAACTACCAACATACATGCTGTACAAATATGGATATTCACATATGCCAACAACGAAATGCAGTTTATTGCGCAAAACGGTAAGTATGAGACAAATCACCTTAATATGCCATTAAGTGCATAAAAATTACTTTGTCCAATATAGTAAGCTCAAATAAGCTAATGAGCATATGTCAAATGGACCTAATATAACTAATATACACACAACTATAGACAAAAAGTTAATACATAAGTATCATAGTTTAGCAAATCGAATATCCCTAGGATTGAAAGTCATAACATTTTAAATCCATGTGAACATAATGAGTACTATACCACAATTTACATGGGGCAATTCACAATGTAGAAAATTAGACCTGGTCATAGTGCCTAATCTATATATCCATTGAACTTAATGTTTTAGAAGTTCATCATCTCTATTCCCTCCTCTCTTTAGAGGCGGGACCCTGTCTATGAGCATAGTTTTTAACATAGCCACTGAGTGGCCATTTTCCACAAAATGTGTAGCTACAGTCTGTTCACTAGACCCTTACTTAATGGCTTTACGTATAGCACTCTTATGGTTAGCTAACCTTTCTCTAAAGGAAGTACAGGTCTTTCCAATATAAACTTTGGCACAAGGACAAATGATCATATAAATGACATAATTAGATGTACAAGTCAGTCTATGTCTGATCACAAACCTTTGATGAGTATATGGGTGAAAAAAAGAATTACCAATTTTTAATGTATTGCATGTGACACAATTGCCACATCTGTAACACCGGGGTTTTGCTTTTGGTAGCCAAGTGTTTTGTGTCATACCAATATCATATTTGACAAGCATAGAACCAATACTTCTACCATGTTTATAAACCATACTGGGAGGTTAAAAGCCCTTAAAAGGCAGGGAAGGTTCTTCTGAAATTAAAGGCCAGTTTTTAATGAGGGCTTTTTTGATAATATTGCTGTATGGGGTATATGTGTAATGAAATTCAGTGCATTGACATTTTTCTTAGGACTTCGTACTCTATTAATAATCTTATGTTGATCAAGATCCATGATACCTGACCAAATGATATCAATATCCACCCCTCTGTAGCCTCTAGCGAGAAATATATCCTTTATCAATTTGAACTGAGCATTTTTATCAGACTCTGTAGTATTATTATGGATCACCCATAATAATTGGGACTTGACAATCCCTAACTTTAACTGTGGGGGATGAAAACTTTGATAAGTGAGCAAAGTATTCCTATCAGTTGGCTAAGAGAATAACTTGGTATTAAGTTTACAACAACCATGATCCTGGAATTTATAAACACATAAATCTAGAAAGTTAATGGATGTATCGCTGTACACAAGTTTAAATTTTATATTGAGTTCCTTGCTGTTTAAATCTGCATACCAAGATAACAACTCAGATTCACTACCAGACCATACTATGAACAAATCATCAATATACCACCTGTATAGTAACATGTTATAATTAAACTTATCAAATACATAAAGATCCTCAAACTATGCCATGAATAAATTGGCATACGCAGGTGCAATGGGGGACCCCATGGATGTACCAATTAGTTGTAAATAATATGTATCTTCAAATCTGAAATAATTATGAGTTAAACAAATATGTAGTAACTCAACAATAAATTCAATGGGGGGGCCAAAATATTCATCATCAGCAGATAAACTATCACCTACCGCTTTCAGACCCAAGTTGTGGGGAATAATGGTATATAAACTTGCTACATCTAAGGTAGCCAAGATAACATGATTAGGAAACTTTTGGCTATTCAAGATTTTAATTAATTCAATAGAGTAAAAAAGAAAAGCTTTAGTTTTTTTTGCAGTACCTTGTAGAAAAAAGTCAACATATTGGGCAATGCTCTGATATAATGAGCCAATAGCCGAAACAATCGGGCGGCCAGGAGGCTTTAAATAATCTTTATGTATTTTTGGAAATGTGTAATAAAGGGGTACCTAGGGTGATCATTGACCAAAAATTTGAAAATAGTCTCATCAATATGTCCCATAGAAAGAGTCATTAAAAGAAATTTATCCAGAGCAAATTTATATGCTTGAGTCGGATTACTAGACAATACAGCATTATTCCTGTCACTTAACTGAGACAATAGTTCTTCTCTATAATATAGTTTATCCATTACTACCACTGCCCCACCTTTATAAGCTGAACGTATGATTATAATATCATCACTTTTTAAAGCTTTAAGGGCCTGCCATTCCAATTGACTTAGGTTATTAAATTTATCATTGTGATTATCACTATCCTGCTTGATTTCTCTAGTGCAAACAGTCATAAAAGTCTTAATCGAATGGTGGGTATTAGGGGGTTCAACTTTTGATTTGTTTTTGAATTTAGATTGAATAGGATTACTTTTTGAATGTTGGAAAAAATCTTTTAATTTAAGTTGTCTCTGAAAGCAGTGAAGTTCAACATGGTCAGAAAATTCATCATGCTTAGGAGTGGGTACATAATTTAATCCCCTGTTTAATAATGAAATATCATTAGGGGATAATTCTCTACTACTCAAGTTGATCACCGCATTATCAGTTAGACAAATTTGTGGCTTTTCCCTGTAGCCCCCCTTCTGATGTGCCCTCTGTTGTTTTTCTTTCGTCCTTTTTTGGAAAAGTGGGGGGTTTATTTTGTGATCTTGTGGGTATTCTGCGAGAGTCCCTACTATCTCCATTAGTGTCATTGCCCTCTGGTCCACTAGAATCTCCTCCACTAGTGTCAACTGTGGTAAGTTGTTGTTGTGTGTGTTTATCTCTAAATCTACGCCTGTAATTTAGTGTTTTACCATTCAACCAAGGATAGACTCTTTTTTCACACTTTTTTCAATTTCAACCACTTGTAATTTTTTGTTTTTAAAATTCACTAAATCTTGTTTCTATTTTTTAAGTTGAACCTTAAGTTTGTTAATCCAATCCTCACTATTATCATTGTATAACAAGACAATTTTTCATTTTCCAACATTACAATATCAGATTTAGTATTTTTCTTAAGCCTGGTTACTTCTTCTATCACAAGTAAAACCCAATAAAGTGAACATTTATTAGCAATTGCACACAACTTCCTGCAAAAGTCCATATTGTTCCTGCCCAATGTTGGCATGTTTTTAATACGAAAAACCCTTGGGATCATTTTTTTTTTTCTTATAATAATCTGCCAGGTAGTTGGAGTGTAAGTTGTAATCAACCTCTTTACATTTAATATTGAGTAACTTGTGATATAGATTTAAAGGAGAATCTCCAATACCCTCACTTTCACAGGCCAACAAAATTCTCTCTGCATCTTCATCTGTGTAGGCAAACTGAGCCTCACTGTCATCATTCTCCATAGGAATCATCAAATGTGGGTCAGATTTTTGACTGACTATCAGGGTATCCATGTAATCACCTTGGTCCAAATATTATTCTCAACAAACTTGATAAAAACAAAAAGGTGCACAAAAGCCACCTTTAATAAAACAAACAGTCACAAGTAGATCCAATTCTTGTGGAGGGTGCTATAAATCAAACCAATCAGGTCTGATGTTTATATAACCAATTATTACGCACTCACTCCCTCAGCCGTAGCTTATCCAGTGCCTGGGTGTCTCCTTAAAAAATATGTACAGAAAGTCCTCCAAAAGAAAGGGCACTCACAGGTTTTGACAAAGTAACATATATTTATTGCATATAAATCATCATAATGTGTCAGTTGACGTTTTGGCTACAATCTTAGCCTTTTTCAAGACAATCTAAAAACATAATACATACAGAAGAATTAATATTCAGTTCTTACAAAATGTACACATGAATTATAAAATTTCATGTCTACATAAACGCTAAAATAAATAGATATACAAAGTGACTCCCTATACTATCCAAAGTGTTTTTTGAACAATATGGACTTTTGCAGGAAGTGGTGTGCAATTGCTAATAAATGTTCACTTGATTGGGTTTTACTTGTGATAGAAGAAGTAAGCAGGCTTAAGAAAAATACTAAATCTGATATTGTAATGTTGGAAAATGAAAAATTTTCTTGTTTATACAATGATAATAGTGAGGATTGGATTAACAAACTTAAGGTTCAACTTGAAAAATATGAACAGGATTGAGTAAATTTTAAAAACAAAAAGTTACAAGTGGTTGAAATTAATTATCATGAAAAAAGAGTCTATCCTTGGTTGAATGGTAAAACACAAAATTACAGTTGTAGAATTAGAGATAAACACACACAACAACAACTTACCACAGTTGACACTAGTGGAGGTGATTCTAGTGGACCAGAGGGCAATGACACTAATGGAGATAGTAGGGACTCTTGCAGAATACTCACAAGATCACAAAATAAACCCCCCACTTTTCCAAAAAAGGATGAAAGAAAAACAACAGAGGGCACATCAGAAGGGGGCTACAGGGAAAAGACACAAAGTTGTCTAACTGATAATGCAGTGATCAACTTGAGTAGTAGAGAATTATCCCCTAATGATATTTAATTATTAAACAGGGGATTCAATTGTGTACCCACTCCTAAGCATGATGAATTTTCTGACCATGTTGATCTTCACCGCTTCAGAGACAACTTAAATTAAACAATTCTTTCCAATAGTAATCCTATTCAATCTAAATTCAAAAACAAATCAAAATTTTAACCCCCTAATACCCACTATTCGATTAAGACTTTTATGACTGTCTGCACTAGAGAAATCAAGCAGGATAGTGATAATCACAATGTTAAATTTAATAACCTAAGTCAATTGGAATGGCAGGCCCTTAAAGCTTTAAACAGTGATGATACTATAATCATATGCTCAGCTGATAAGGGTGGGGCAGTGGTAGTAATTGATAAACTATATTATAGAGAAGAACTATTGTCTCAGTTAAATGACAGGAATACTTATGCTGTATTGGCTAGTAATCTGACTCAAGCATATAAATCTGTTCTGGATAAATTTATTTTAATGACTCTTTCTATGGGACATATTGATGAGACTATTTTCAAATTTTTGGTCAATGATCACCCTAGGTACCCTTTTATTTACACAATTCTAAAAATATATAAATATTCTTTAAAACCACCTGGCCGCACGATTGTTTTGGCTATTGGCTCATTATATTAGAACATTGCCCAATATGTTGACTTTTTTTCTACAAGGTACTATAAAAAAAACTAACGGCTAGATTAGTTTTGTCGGTAAGGCTGTGCGGTGCTAACGAGCATTTTATGCTCAACGCTCACCTACAGACAATGCTGGTATTACGTGTTTTTACAAACCCTGGCATTAGCCGCAGAAAAGTGAGCGGAGAGCAAAATTTTGCTCCACATCTCACCTCAATAACAGCGCTGCTTATGGTAGCGGTGAGCTGGCTAAACGTGCTCGTGCACAATTTCCCCATAGGGATCAACGGGGCAGAGCCGGCAGAAAAAAAGTCTAACACCTGCAAAAAAAGCGGCTTTCAGATCTTAACGCAGCCCCATTGATTCCTATGGGAAAACACATTTTATGTCTACACCTAAAACCCTAACATGAACCCCGAGTCTAAACACCCCTAATATTACACTTATTAACCCCTAATCTGCCGTTTCTGACACCGCCGCCACCTACATTATAGTTATGAACCTCTAATCTGCTGCCCCCAACATCGCCGACACCTACATTATATTTATTAACCCCTAATCTGCCGCCCCCAAATGTCGCAGCACCCTGACTACAATTATTAACCCCTAATCTGCAAACCCCAATGTCGTCGCCACTATATTAAAGTTATTAACCCCTAAAACTAAGTCTAAACCTAACCCCCCTAACTTAAATATAATTTAAATAAATCTAAATAAAATATCTACAATTAACTAAATAATTCCTATTTAAAACTAAATACTTACCTATAAAATAGACCCTAAGCTATCTACAATATAACTAATAGTTACATTGTATCTAGCTTAGAATTTATTTTTATTTTACAGGCAACTTTGTATTTATTTTAACTAGGTACAATAGTTATTAAATAGTTATTAACTATTTAATAGCTACCTAGTTAAAATAAAGAAAAATTTACCTGTAAAATAAAACCTAAACTAAGTTACAATTACACCTAACACTACACTATAATTAAATTAATTCCCTAAATTAAATACAATTAAATACAATTAAATACAAGTATCTAAAGTACGGAAAAAAAACAATAAATTACATAAAATAATAAAATAATTACATTTTTTTAAAACTAATTACACCTAATCTAATCCTAGGTAAATAAATAAAATAAAAAAGCCCCCCAAAATAATAAAAAGCCCTACCCTATATTAAATTACAAATAGCCCTTAAAATGGCCTTTTGCGGGGCATTGCCCCAAAGTAATCAGCTCTTTTACCTGTAAAAAAAAGTACAATACCCCCCCAACATTAAACCCACCACCCACACACCCAACCCTACTCTAAAGCCCACCCAATCCCCCCTTAATAAAACCTAACACTAACCCCTTGAAGATCACCCTACCTTGAGAAGTCTTCACCCAACCGGGCTGAAGTCCTCAATGAAGCCGGGTGAAGTGGTCCTCCAGACAGGCAGAAGTCTTCATCCAAGCTTTAAAAAAGAGGTCCTCCAGACGGGCAGAAGTCTTCATCCAGACGGCATCTTCTATCTTCATCCATCCCGCACGGAGCGGGTCCATCTTCATGACATCCGACGTGGAGCATCCTCTTCAAATGACGTCCAACTGAAGAATGAAGGTTCCTTTAAATTAATTTAGTTATCTTTGTATTTGAAAAATTGAATTCACAAAATCTCCTTTTGGTTGGGCAGTTATAGTAAAATACATTTGCATATCTTGTTGGGTTGCAATAATTATTGGCAAATAGAAATAACCTTTGTTTTCATTTGTTTGTTACTATTGTAACAAGATCCCTTACCATGATTAAATCATAGTAAATACTAATACCTCAATTTAAGTTACATGGTTAAAGTTACATGTTCACGGTGTTCTATTTAAATATTTTATTTAAACATCCAATTGAAATAGGCACTAGTACTTTTTTAATAATATCAACTATTATGCCGATTGTATGTAAGCATACTGGATATCTATGAAACTCTTTGGTACCAATATTCTCAATTTTTAAAATACTTTGGATAGTATAGGTTGTCACTTTGTATATCTATTTATTTTAGAGTTTATGTAGATATGAAATGTTATAATTCATTTGTACATTTTGTAAGAATTGAATATTAATTCTGCTGTATGTATTATGTTTTTAGATTGTCTTGAAAAAGGCTAAGATTGTAGCCGAAACATCGAATGACACTTTATGATGATTTATATGCAATAAAGATATGTTACTTTGTCAAGACCTGTGAATGCCCTTTCTTTTGGAGAACTTTCTGTACATGTTTTAAGGAGACGCCCAGGCACTGGATAAGCTATGGCTGAGGGAGTGAGTGCGTAATAATTGGTTATAATATTGGTTATATATATATTACAAATATATATATATATATATATATATATATATAATATATTACAAATATTTACAGTAAATACATAGTTCTATGTACATATATACATACGCATACATATTTAGACATGGATATGTATGTATCTTCGTGTTAAAGGCCTTTTATTCTAACACCTAAGACCTCATATCTTTAAACCCTTGTAACTTTTAAATGCATTTGTTTTTAAATATTGTTTTAACAGACAGTGTTAATAAGAGTGTAAATGTACTGCTAAATGTATTTTTGATGTGTTTTGTGCAACGTTTCTGAAGTCGTGCTAACTTCACGAGTTTTACATTCAATTGCACTCAAGCATTTGCGTTTTCTTTTAACTCAAAAGAGTGCTACTTCTGTCTGATGTAAAAAATCTAAGAAGTACCCCTTATCCTCGCACGTGCCATTCGTAATCTAACACATAGCTTCAGGGCTTCAGGCTCTGACAGAGTGGTTCAATGGCAAGATTGCCAACAATTTGAAAAAAATTGTGAAATCCTTTTATCGTTTCCAAACCAATCCTTCTTAGAATTTCCAATGATTAACATCTATTAAAACACTTTGTAGAAAGGGGTAAACCTTTATTATCACTATGTATGAAAAAATATATAAGGGTCTGATTATCATTTGAGCATTATATTGTAATTTATGTGTCTCTCCTTCACATCCAGAACCCGCTTAGCAAGATAATCAGCACTCAAGCTAAAAGTTGACTTTCTAAAATTCTTTGAGGGACCTCACAGTGCTGACAAGATGTCTTAGATAATATCACCAGAACAGAGAATTTTAGATCATCCATCCAAGTATGGGCAAATTCTCCTTGATATTTTTTCTGTTATTCGAAAGTTACCATTTGATTATTGAATGTAACATTTTATTATTTGAATATTGATTGTTATTAATTTATGAAAAAGCATAAGACAACATTTAAATGTTAATATTTGATTTGCAAATATTACATTCAATATTTAAATTTACAATAAAAGGAAATCATATTGCTGTAAACTGAATAATAAATTGTTCAGTAAATCTGTTGACATCCCCTAAGAATTAAATAATGTTGACAATTTTCCTTATTTTACACAAATATGCCAAAACATTTATCAATCTCTAATAATCATTTGCTAGACTGCTACTTGCCCACATCCTTATCACTGTCCCTGAGGCCTTGATTACAATCTATCAGGAGCTATTTTTCGACACCATGGAGATGAAAACTGCACTGCAATTACAATATGTTTTAGGGTCACTTTTCAAAAACATTTTTGACTTATCGAATTCAGCACCTCAAGGCTCTTGATAAGGCACTTGATAATGTTTTCATGTCTATTTCCAGTCTTTTACATTGAACCTATGTGAACAACTCTGAGATGGCCACTGGAGACATTCTAGAGGTTTGTTAGCATACAGGGTATCAATTCATTAAATCTTCATGCATTCCTACTGGAGATACTGGATACAATAAACAGAGTACACATTTACATATGTATAGGGACATATACATAAGTAAATGTGAAGACTACCTGATACCATGTGGGCAGCTGCAGGAAAAATCACTTTTTTAAAAAAAAAATATGTATATCCAATAGCAAGTACAGAAAAGTAACAATGGCAAAGTAAACAATTTTCTTGCCACAATCAACCAGTTTACAAACAAAAGGTCACATAATTTCCTGCTGCACAGGGCAAAAAATAACATATTAAATCACACATAGCTGGTTCCTTTGCTGGTCCACCTCAATGTGGTTACATCAGAAAGAATATACACAATTTGCCTCAATAACTATTGGTGATTTTATCTTTTTTATCCAGAATAAAACTAAAACAAAACAAAAACAAAAACATAAACAAAACAAAAAAAAAGGAAAGAAAGAAAAGAAAAGGGGAAGATGAGTAAGATAGATTGCAGATTTACCACAGTCTCAATAACACTAACTCTGAATTCCTGAATGGGAAGATCAGGTAGTCTATCTCAGTAGGGGTGAGAGTTTTAATAACCACTAACCACTTATTAAAGAATTGCCTAATATCAAGTTCATCTCTCAGATTGGTATCTATTTGTTCTAGTATGCATTGTTTCTTAAAACAATTTTTAACCTCTGAAATACTCTGGATCACTTTTAAAAATTAGATATCTAGTTGCTAGGACAGTCATGCTGATTAGTTTCTCACTTATCTGTAAAACTTTACTGTCCTTCCATAGAAATACAATGTGAACAAAGTGATGAAGCCAGAGGAGAGACCTTCAGTGAATTGTTTAACCAGTATTCTAGTTTCAACCAAAAATGTCTTATTTTAGGAAAATTGCAGATCATGTGTAAAAGATCAGCTGAAGGGAGCGAGCATTTTGGACATTTACTAAAATCAAGGTTCCCGCATCTAGTGCCTTTTTCAGGGGTAAAATAGGTTTTGTATAGGAGTTTGATGTGGGATTCCCTCCACGTAGATGACAAAGGGACCTGTAGAACTTTGTAGATAGATGCTTGAATAAGCCTAGTATCAATATTGTTATGAGGTATTAGTAAATTCCAATCCAAGGTAGATACACCATTGAGAGATCTAAGAAGTTGGTAACATGGGGAGATTGACCTGTACTCATTTTTAACCAGCACTAGCCAGCTTTCCAAGTTTCCCAAGGCCCAGCACCAGCTTGACTCATTTGTTAATTCTGAAACAAAATGTTTTGCTTGCAAATACGCAAAGAACTCCTTGTTGGAGAGATTAAAGTCTTCCTTAAGTGCATCAAAAGTTTTAACACACTGTCTATCTTTATCTATTAAGTGAGAAACCCTGTCAAGTCCTAGTTTATGCCACCTCTTAAATGGTGCCGAATGTATGCCCACTTGAAATTTTGGGTTCCCCATAAATGGTAAATAATTAGAGACATTACAATATAAAGTCAGGAGGTTGCCGATCTTCCACTAGATCTTCAGAGGATTGAAAATTGTTTTGAGTTTTTTTATTTCCAGGGCTTGCAGTTTATGTTTACAATGGATTAAAGCTACAGGAAGAAATGAGTAACATGCATTTTTTTTCCAATTCCTTATCTGTAACACACTCATTGGAGAAAATCCAGTCTGCCACTATACGTGCAAGGAAAGCAAAATTATATAAGCACAAATCTGGTAATGCCAACCCTTCATATTTTCTGGGTAAATAAAGTTTGGATAAAGAAATCCTGGGGTTTTTGTTTTGCCAGATAAAACTTCTAAGTGCAGTATTAAACAATCTAATGTCCTTTCCTAAAATAATTATTGGAATATTCTGCAGAACATTGAGCAGTTTCGGGAGAAGAACCATCTTAAACAAATCTATCCTTATTTTTCCTAAGCCATAAAAGCTCAGACTTTGAAGCATTGACCCTGTAACCTGAAAAAGATCCAAATTGATTAATAATTAGGTATATTAATTTTAGTGTTCGCCAGGTACAGAAGAATATCGTCAGCATAAAGAGCTATTTTGAGCTCCTTCTTACCTATTTTAATACCTTCGGTTCATTATACAGATTCTCTATAAACTTGAGGAATTTACCTTTAAAACCAAATTTAACTAAAGAGGATATTAAATGATCAAAGTGTACCAAGTCAAATGCTTTCTCGGCATCAACTGAAATAATTGCCAGGTCAGAGATGTCATCGCTTCCCCCCACTTCCGACACCTCCCGTGTTTTAAAATATTCTACAGTAACCAGGAACTCCCTTATCTTAGCTGAAGAGTTTTGCTTGTATAGAAACCCAGCTTGATCTTTATGTATGATAATAGAGAGAATAGACTGAAGTCTTTGCACTAAAATAGAGGTGAAACACTTATAGTCAGAGCTTAGAAGGGCTATAGGTCTATATGACTCCTTCTTATTGGGATCATTCCCCTGCCTGAGGATTAAAGTCTTATATGAAGCGGAGAAATGAGAAGATACCAGGTTACCACAGCAATGAACATATCATTAAAAAGCTGACATAGATGTGGAACAATCAAAGGAGAAAGAATCTTGTCGAATTCATTGGGTAGCGCATCTGGTTCCGGTGCTTTACTCGATGCAAGATCAGAAATGGCTCTCTCAATTTCCATCTCAATGATAGGAGCATTCAAGGTTTCGACGGATTCAGGTGTAAGTGTGGGATAAGTAATTTTGCTCCAAAAATCGTTAGATTGGGACTTACCGAGTTTCTGAGGTAGTAGAGCTCTTGATAATATTTCGTGAATACTGCTGAAATATCTTGGGTCCTATTTAACAAAGGTCTGTTGGATCTGATCCGACATTGTGGATCAGGTCCGCCAGACCTCGCTGAATGTGGAGAGCAATATGCTCTCCGTATTCAGCATTGCACCAGCAGCTCTTGTGAGCTGCTGGTGCAACGCTGCCCCATGCAGATTTGCGACCAATCAGCCACCAGCAGGGGGGTGTCAAGCAACCTGATCGTACTCGATCGGGTTGAATTGCGGCAATGTCTGTCCGCCTGCTCAGAGCAGGCAGACAGGTTATGGAGCAGCAGTCTTTAGACCGCTGCTTCATAACCGGTGTTTCTGGTGAGCCTGCAGGCTCGCCAGAAACACAGGGTTTCAAGCTCCATACGGAGTTGATAGATATGCCCCCTTGTCTTTAAAAGATTTTTTCCCTCATGTTGAAGTGCTTCAATCACTGATGATTTTTTATCTCTTTTTACCAAATTTGCCAAGAGTTTCCCAGACATATTGCCGTATCTGTAAAGTTTAGCTTGGAATCATAAATCTTTTTTTATTTTATTTTTATTTTTATTGAGGAAATAGGATACATACACTTTATATAATAAATGCAATAGAACCGTTAAACATTACAAATCTGATTATAGTTATGCATCAATATTGAAAATCCTCCTTTTTTAGTCCCCAAACACAGTGGTGCAGATCACTCTTGGATCTGTTCTGGAGCTTAAGAAAAACCAAAGGGGTTAATGTGCAGCATAAAACAAAAATAAAAATTTAGATAGGAATTAACTGCATCACATGAAAGTATAAGCAAAATATGAAGAAACTACTCGTTTCTAATAAGTACAAAATGGATGCAGGAGTCAGGACTGGTTTCTATATTAGTACAGCTCTCACAAAGGCAAGCCACTATCATTTATAAACTTGTACAACTTGGCAAAGCGGATGTTTTTTGTTTTCTCTTTTGGTTTTTGTCTTTCTTTGTTTTTCTTTTTGTTTGTTTTTTTTGTTTGTTTTTTTTGTTTTGTTTTTCTTTTGTTTTTGTTTCTTTAGCTGTCTTAGGCAGCTGTAAACATATACTCTTAATATGTTGTTATACTTCCCTCTCTTGGTCGTAAAAATACGGTACAAACCCTGATATGTAAAGCCCACAGCACCCAATCAAAAACCCCCCTCTAGAGTTAAGTTCTTGGTATTGCCTCTCTATGGAATATACTGGGCCTCCCATCCCCGGTCCCGGCCGCAGACCCCGCACGGGCGGCCCACTTTGCTATCTACTTTCTTTCAAGAACAGAGGCTAGGTGCATAATAAGTTTCCCTTTTTCAAATGTAAGGTTGTGTCCCCCTAGGAGCCCCCCCCCCTAAACCCCGCAGGAAACATATAAAATTATAAAAGGGTATTGATGCTATTTCTGTGCCCCTTTTAAGATATCCATGTGCGTGTAGTTCAAAAGCTTATCTACACTCTTTAATGCAATAACAGGAGGGCTTGAAACTAGGCGCTCAAGGACATTATACATGTAGAGGAATACTAACTCCTAATCATACTCCAAAATCTTTTAAACGTACAGGCTCTATATAAAAAGAGCGCCTATTAAAACACGAACAAAAACAATTACCATACTTAAGATAACAGTGATGAAATATTTATAACAGTATCAAGCATTGGCTGGTTTTAGGAAGTCCCAGCAAGGATCCATGTTAGAGTGTTTATTTGAGTTCCCTTCCTCTGGCTTTAGTGGGTCCCGACAGTGTAGCTTTGAGAACAGTCTGTTAGAAACCATGCTGCCGAGATAGCGGAGTATATCCAGCGGCTTAGGTATAGCCGTTTCCATTAAGACTGGGGTGCAGATCACCCAACAATCCGCCTGTGGAGGGTACCTATGAAGTTTTTAATTTCATGACCTCATCCAATATTAAATGTGTTTCTTGGAAGAAACGCTATGTCCGTACTAATCTTCCTCAATTGGGATAGGGTTTTCTTCCTTTTGATAGGGGAAGTGATGCCTCCAATGTTCCAGGAGGCTATTTTGAAACTATCCATCTTACCCATCCTTTAAAAAAAGGGGAAAAGAAAAGGGAGGGAGAAAAAAAAATAAAAAAAATAAAAGGGGGGGGGGACCCATGGTCTACCTCAAACCCACGATCCCTGAGACCAAGAGTTGTAGAAAAAACCCTATTGGGATTGTACTTTAATTACTGAGGAGGGGAATGACTAGATCAGCTTATTGATCCGGGGAGCTAAGTTTGTCTAAAAACTTTTCTGCATCTTTAGCATAATCAAAAAAATAAACTTCCTCCTTTTCATAGACTTTCAGCCTAGCAGGGTAGATTATAGTGGCACGAAAGCCCTGGTGAATAAGTTTAGTGCAGATTGGGGACAACTCCCTTCTCTTTGATACTGTTTCAGCAGAGAAATCTTGGAACAGAAGTATTTTGGAGTCTCCCAAGGTAATGGGTTGATTCTTGCGAAAATATTGAAATATTATTTTGTCCTGAAAACGTAATAATTTAGCAATAAGCGTTCTGGCCTTGATTTCCCCTTTTTTATCAGTTAATGGTCTACCTAGCCTATGTGCTTTTTCAACAACATATTGAGGATATGTATGTAGGATTTTAAGGAGTTGGACTAACGTCTCTGAAATAAATTTATTCAAAACATTGTACTGTTTTCCCTCCTTTACCCCAAGATCCTCAAATCTGGACTGAATTTTAGAAACAGTTGAATTGGTGACTTCAAGTTTTGAACTGTGTATTGTGGTAAGATCTTCTAAGTCTGACACTTTTTGTTTTGCCTCTTGCAGCCTGCTAGAAAAATGTCTAATTTATTGAGTTAAAAATGAGATATCTTGAGGCTCGACAGCAGTCGCATAAAATAGGGGCTCCTGCTTTATCATACCAATTAGCTATAATATTAGCTCATTTGCTGCCACTTATACCAATACTTCGTGCTATTGAGAGGGGTTGACTGTCAACAGGCTGCTGATCAGAAGAATTTCCTTTTTTCTCAGCAGTCTGGCTCTGGAAAGCCATAATCTGTGAAGCTACGCAGTGGGAAAGGAAAGGAGGCGCCATCTTTTTTTTTTTTTCTACTACAGTTTAGCAACGAAGATGATCTCTATTTGGGAACTAGAATTGCTCCGTATTTTTAGAGAGCACCGTGACAAGATGGAACACACTTTATTATCTGTTTTCCAAGGGGAGATAAATAAGACCGGATTTGCTATAGGAGAACTTTCAGGAGTGAAGCAGCTGGTTGAGATCATGCCTACACAGTGCTGTGTTGGAGAAGACCATGCAGACACGCAGGGAGCTGCAGTGAGCGCAAGCACTCAGAATGTCTCTATGGTGGATAAAGAGGGGAATTGTTCCTTGAACTCGTCTGAGAAATTGAGTGTTACCACATGGATCGCATTCACTTCACGGAACTTTGGTAACACTGAGACTTTTCAGCTTCAACAGATTACAGGCGCGCCTCTAACTGTTACACAGCTAGGATATCCAACTCATTATGCAGAGCCCGGGATATACGCCAAGCGAGGTGTTGAGCCTACTGTGGATCAGTTTGGAGGTGATCGGAAGGAACGTAGGACATTTCAGATTAAGGCTTTGGTCAATAACTACTTCGGGAGCGTCTTACAACTATCCCTGTTATTTGGTGACACTGGTTGCTTGATGTTACACTTTACTGTTAAAGCCTCTAAGGATGGTGTTGGCTAATGATAGGAATCCACACGCACAGATTCCTGGTTTGGTACTTTTATGATTAATAATTTGTTCTATGGACTTAGCTAAATGTTTGGAAATTCTTCCTACTAGTTAGTTGTTTTCTTAATAAATTTAAGGCAATACAGGATTACTAGTGGAGTCGGAGTGGGGCAGATGTAAACACATTAATTTTCCTATGCCTCAGACCTCAAATAAACATGTCTTCTGAGACTCTCTACTATATTTTCTTACTGATCGGAACTTTCTCTGAGGACCCTGCGGTCTGAAGATTTAAACTCAAGCTGTTTTGGGGACTTTATGTTTACGATGTCCATGTTTCCAAAGTTTTTCCCCCTGTTCTGTGTAAAGTACACTGTTGTTGTTTGCTATAAATTTGTGAATAATTCTTTACTCCACAGTTTAAATCCTAATGGGAATATATCTTTGTACTCATGTCCTGTGGTACGTGGCTATATGAGATTTCACATGGTAAAATATTTAGCTTGATTGTCCAGGCTGTGTCTACAACAACACAATTAGCTATGTGCTAATACGTCATGATGTTTTTTAGAGAGTTCTGTGCGGTCTCCTGTTATGATGATATAATATCCGATAATGTGTGGGGCTTTCACATATACTGTTCTTTAAATATTAACTCCCATATATTGCTAACACCAATGCCTTTAATACTTAACATAACTTAGACATGATATATGTTATTTCATTACAAGCCTTAAACCACACACTATGTCTATTACCCTTAACTAGAACTTAAATCTATACAATTATTTTTGTAGCATGGGTTTGATTTGTTGTTAGCTATAGCACTAATTGAAGCTCAACTTATTTATATATCCTATATTTTAGTTGCTAGACTATTGATTGGGAGACTCTTCTCTACGTCTGGAGATAATCCCAGCTTGTCCTGCTTTTCAGAGAATGACACTTATAATCTTAATTGTACACCTATAACTATATTTAATTGTATTCTAAAGTGGTATCAAGACCTCAATGTTGCTATGTTAGTTAATATTTGCAATATTATTGTGCTCCTATTTAACATACAGTGATGCTTTCGCATACACTAATAACTAAATGACCCCACTGCCAGGGTATTTAATATGATACTTAGCCTTAGCTTCACAATGTTTTTACCATTTGCCATAGATATAAATTATTATGTACTACCATATGTCAATATCCTGCATACAATTGAGACTATAGCATCACTTTAATATACTAATAACTCACTATGTCAGTCCTCAGATAAAAAGAGGTTTGTTGACACACTCCAATTACTATATATATCATATTGAATTGCACCACTAGCTATGTGTTAAATCTGCAGTGCCCACTATGTTATTTTCTCTTTACCTGTGGATGCTTGTTTATTTGTAATGTACACCTGTTGTTAGGTATAGGGCCCATACCCTAGCGACAAGACGTATCCATAATAATACAACTGTTTATGTGATTTACTCTATACAAACGTAGTCCAAATCACGTTTTGCTGTTATTGAGATAAATACAACACTGTACTGGGGTTACATTCATTTAGAATATATTTTTCATTTTCTAACTTCTACTTTCGCATACCCCCAGATGCTTATCATTTTTCTAAATATTTTTGCTTCATGGTTAATGATATTGGTATGTGCTGCCAGTTATTTATATTTATATCTTTGGCAAGGGCTGACCAGTTGAAGGCTGAAGCTTACTGTATTTGACGATACCCTCTTAATTTCCTCTATACCATTTTAGACGACTGAATGCCCTCATGGCTGTTATTACAAACAGTTAAATTCTAGTCCTGTCATATGACTAGTCTCCGCCCCCCCCCACCCCCCCTTTAAGTACTCTGGCGATATATAAGTAAGACCAGAGTTCTACTGCGCGGTTTCCCTTGAAACATACCGCATTTAAGAATAACCAGTATAACATTGAGAAATGTTAATTTAGACGGTACCCATGTTGAAATTAACCATATTATGGGTTGCAATGAAAAACTATAGAATGGTACTCTTTAGATTATAAAATATATGGTACAATACTATATATTTTAAAACTATCTTCCACTTGGAGGTTTTCTTTTTGTTGCTTTTCTAATTCCATTTCTATCATTTGGGAAAAAATTTATATTCTTTATACCATTTATATATTGTACATTTTCACATGTTTAACATTTTATTGCTATCAGAATCAAAGAAAACTTACTTTGTACTTTTAACCTCAATAAAAAATTATTAAAAAAAATAAAAAATGAGATATCGTGCTTAATCTCTGATTTGAGAGTGTCAAACTTTGGAGCCAAGGCGTCAGAGATACTGACCACCAATGCTTGAGTATCTATCGCCTCATTTATATGTAAAGACTTGGTAGAAACTAAGTGAATGTCTGCAGGGGTATCTAATGTGTTCTTAGTTTTCCTATCTCTATGTTTAGTCGCCATAGCTGGAGAGGGAGTCAGCGTAAATATTAAGAAATGTATCCATGTGCCGTGGAACAGTGAAGTAAATGGGGAGTAATCTCCCAGAATAAGTGGGAAAAAAAAGGAAAAGGGAAGGGGAAGTGTATTGACGTGACAAAAAAGTGCAAATTTAATAAAACTTCTAGACCAGTTATGGGCAATAATGAATAGTAAATTAACTGATTCTATCAGAGTATAGGACAGGAATGTGAACCACAGAGGAGAGATTTTCACTATTAGAACTTTCTGCTATTATTAGTTAGGTTTTACAATGAGCAGCACTAATACTCTACTTACAGATACTGAATCAATTATCTAATGAGCCTGACTCTTAAGCAAGAATGCAATTATAGAGGCCCCCTTTTGCTTTATCAACAACAACAGCTAGGTATACAATATCACATACAGAGTTTCAATGTTGAACCACTCAGCTATTATAATTAATATATTTCTTTTATTGGAAATAATAAATCAATTTTATATTAAGCCTGACAATTAAGCCAGGATACAGGCAGCAATATAAGCCCCTCTTGCCTTTTACTAAATCAATACCTACAAATTATATAGTTTTTCAAAAGAAATATAGACAACTATACTGTAAACAGGAACAGATCCTTGTACAAAATACAGTGATACAACTACTTATGCTCTGCTTACATACATTTAATCCAGTGCACATTGAACTTGGCATAGAGCCAGGATACATAAAGAAACCCCCTTTGCCTTTTTACTTTGTCGTTTGTACAGTGTCTCAGAAGAGGTTTTCACTATTGGAACACTCTGCTATTATTAATTAGGTATTACAATGAGCGGCACAATACTGGGTCAATTATCCAATAAGCCTGACTCTCAAGTCAGAATGCAATTATAGAAACCCCATTTTACTTTGTTAATGACAGCTAAGTATATCATTTCACATAAAGGGTTTCAGTGTTGGACCGCTCAACTATTATTTATATATCTCTGAAGATACCGCTTGTACTCTTATTGCAGATAATAGATCACGTTTATATTAAGCCTGTCAATTAGTCCAGGATACAGCAATATAAGCCCCTCTTGCCTTTCACTTTACTTTTACTGTATCAATAACAACGAGTTATAGAGTTTCTCAAAAAGGGTTTCACTAATGAGATATTCTGCTATTATTAATTAAACACTTTTAAGGGCATCGCCTTCATGAGAGAGAGTCCCTTCCCAGGGCCAACCAAGTATGTATTATACCTTCCAGGGCCTGACTCAGACCTCAGGCAGAGAACAGATAAACTTGTAACAGTGCTTGCCAAATAACCCAAGGGGAAAAAAAAATCAGAATTAAACAACATAGATTGATTAGCTTTGCAGCTGACCAGTCGTGGAAGTAATTGCTGATTTTAACTTATCAGTACAATACAACCCCTGCTGGACCAGGATACTACTGTGGACTTTCATTGTGTAGGCAGCTCTGCTTCCTGAGAAGCAGGAAAACAAAGGGGTAAAGTACGGGTAAGTTCAGCTGCAGTTCCTGCTGCTAGGCAGATTAAGAACCATAAGCCGGTAAGGGGAGAGTCACACATACAATAAATCATGTAAAGTTCCACACTCCTTCACCCCTCTTCATACACAATCCTTGAGTTCCCTTTCGCTTTCCCCTCTCTGTGGCAGCCAAGTTAAACAACACTCTCCTGGGGAATTATCCTTTAGCATTACTTTAAATCCAGCCGTAAAGGGCACTGCCAATAGAGTGTACAAATCTCGGGAAAAAAGAGAAAACAGTACCTTATGAAGTACAGCTGTACTTTAAATAGCTCACCGTGGCAACCAGCTCCACACAGCCCCCAGACAGCTGTGTCAACAGAGCCCTGGAGTGTCTTCGTCCCAGACATGGGGAGCAGGGGAATCTCCACAGGGGCAAACCTTCAGCACCTTCACTCGCAGCACCAGTGGGAGGAGAAGCCATAGTACGCGCCTGCAGGATCCTGGAGTCCCTTCACACAGTCTCCAGGTGACAGCTTGCAAAGAGGCCTCCCGTGGCCAGCAGAGTAGGGCACGGAATATTACCCTCCTCTCACACAGCACCGGTGGGAGAGAGGGGCCGTCTGCACACTCAATCCCTCAGTTTTCAGATGTAGGTCTAGGGAGAGTGACAATCCTTTGAACACTGACAAAAGATCAGCTCAGTGTGTTGGAATTTCACTGAGGAAAACTCACTTTATGACACCTACATCTACAAATGGTGTGATTTTATATTTCATAATCAATTATATTTCTCACTAACAGTACAGGCATTATTAAAATCATGTTATTTTACAGGAGATGACACAATCATGGCTTTCAGAGTTATTGCTATATGGGTGTACAACAACTTTTTCAAGGATTGTTAAATCATTTTTTCTAGTGTTGATTAAAGGTCTGGTTCAGTTTTGGGGTGAACTGTATGCAAAATGTCAACTGCAAGTTTCTATGTAAAACACTTTGAACCGGATTTTCACTTCTCTAAAACTGTAAATCTCAAGCCCACTTCTTTGCTGCTTAGTATCTTTCTAAGAGACCGTTAAACTAAATCATGCAATCATGAACAAATATAGTGGACGAACCTCCATGCTCGCTCATGGCAGTGCATATATCAGACACAACAACAGATAGGCTAAATTATAGTCCTGAGATCTAAAACAACAGTTTCTAGGATTAAATACTTTTGGGGAAATTGTGGTTATGCTCAATGGGCTATTACACTGATAACTTTGCAATACTGTTGCCAGAATAAAAGCAGTTAGTTTCCTTCCCTAGTGGCTGGGCATAGAGAAAAGCTATCTGTAGTGACCCACAATTAGCACACTGTCACTAAGAGGCCTATTTATCAAGCCGTCAACCACAAATATGCTGGAATTCCGCAGCGTAATTGTGGAAGACCTGCTCTCGGCTAGGTCCAAGCGACCCCTCGCAATTTGCTCTGGAAGAAAAGATCCCAAAACGGAAAGAGACCCGGAATATCCCTGCAACAAGGGATCTCTCATGGCAGTGAAACCTCAAAACTGTGACTAGAATTACACCTAATCTAATAGCCCTATAAAAAAAAGACCCAGCAAAATAAAAAACCCTAGCCTACAATAAACTATCAATGGCCCTTAAAAGGGCCTTTTGCGGGGTATTTCCCCAAAGAAATCAGCTCTTTTAACTGTAAAAAAAATACAAACACCCCCCAATAGTAAGACCCACCACCCACACAACCAACCCCCCCCCAATAAAAAACCTATCTAAAAAAACAAAGCTCCCTATTGCCCTGAAAAGGTCATTTGTATGGGCATTGCCCTTAAAAGGGCATTTAGCTCTTTTACTGCCCAGACCCAACTCTAAAAATAAAACCCACCCAATAAACCCTTAAAAAAACCTAAAACTAACCCCTGATGATCCACTTACAGTTTTCAAAGACCAGACATCCATCCTCATCCAAGCAGCAGAAGTCCTCATCGAAGCCGGCAGAAGTCTTCATCCATCCGGCGCAGAGCGGGTCCATCTTCAAGACATCCGGCGCGGAGCTCCTATTCTTACGATGGTCGCTGTAGATTGAAGTTTCCCTTTAAAGTACGTCATCCAAGATGGATGACGTTTAATTGTAGATTTGAATAATTTGAGTATGGTTAGGTTTTTAAATATGTAATACAGTTAATTTAATATTTCTAAATAACAAAAAAAAATAAACACTAATTTCCAAAAAATAAAAAACACTAAGTTCCAAAAAATAAAAAAACACTAAGTTACAAAAAACAGTATCAAAAATAAAAAAGAATTACACCTAATCTAATAGCCCTATCAAAATAAAAAAGACCCCCTAAAATAAAAAACCCTAGCCTACAATAAACTATCAATGACGTACCTTAAAGGGAAACTTCATTCTACGTTGACCATTGTAAGAAGAGGAGCTCCGCGCCGGATATCTTGAAGATGGACCCGTCCCGCACCGGATGGCTGAAGATAGAAAATGCCGTCTGGATAAAGACTTCTGCCTGCTTGGATGAGGACTTCTACCCACTTGGATGAAGACTTCTGCCGCTTGGATGAGGATGGATGTCCGGTCTTCGAAAACTGTAAGTGGATCGTCGGGGGTTAGTCTTAGGTTTTTTTAATGGTTTATTGGGTGGGTTTTATTTTTAGAGTAGGGTCTGGGCAGTTAAAGAGCTAAATGCCCTTTTAAGGGCATTGCCCATACAAATGCCCTTTTCAGGGCAATGGGGAGCTTATGTTTTTTAGATAGTTTTTTTATTTGGGGGGGTTGGTGTTGTGTGGGTGGTGGGTTTTACTGTTGGGTGGTGTTTGTATTTTTTCTTACAGGTAAAAGAGCTGATTTCTTTCGGGCAATGCCCCGCAAAAGGCCCTTTTAAGGGCCATTGATAGTTTATTGTAGGCTAGGGTTTTTTATTTTGGGGGGTCTTTTTTATTTTGATAGGGCTATTAGATTAGGTGTAATTCTTTTTTAATTTTGATACTGTGTTTTTTTATTTTTTGTAATTTAGTGTTTTTTTATTTTTTGGAACTTAGTGTTTTTTTATTTTTTAGAACTTAGTGTTTTTTATTGTTTGGAATTTAGTGTTTATTTTTTTTGTAATTTAGAAATGTTTAATTGTAGATTTAAATAATTTGAGTATGGTTAGGTTTTTAAATATGTAATACAGTTAATTTATTAATTTTATTTTTAGTATAATAGTTAGGGTAGGTTAATTAATAGTTTAATATAGTTTAATTTAATTCTACAGGTAAGTTTTAATTTATTATAAGATAGGGATGAGGTAATTTTAATGTAAAGTTAGCGGGTTGTTAGGTTTAGGGGTTAATAGCTTAATTTAGTTTATGGCGATGTGGGGGACTTGCAGTTTAGGGGGTTAATAGGTTTAGTAAGTGATAGTGATGTGGGAGGCCAGGGGTTTAGGGGTTAATATATTTATTTACTGGAGGTGGGGTTCAGGAGCGGCGGGATAGGGGTAAATATATTTATTTAGTTGCGTCGGGGTCCGGGAGCGGCGGGATAGGGGTTAATGCATTTATTTAGTTGCGGCGGGGTCTGGGAGCAGCAGGATAAGGGTTAATAACTTTATTTAGGTTGTGGTGGGATCCGGGAGGCGGCGGGATAGGGGTTAAACATTTTAATATAGTGGCGGTGTTTAGTGACAGGGTATAAATAAAGTTGGTAAAAACCGAATAGCAGTGAGATCGATGACTGTTAGTTAACAACAGTCCGCTGCTCATCATCCCGTACTTGGTGCGCGGCTTTTTTTTATAAATATGGAGATCGTATTCAGGTCCGCAGACGCGATGTTAGGCGAGCGTATTGTTGCCGGCGAATGCAAGAAAGTTGACGGCTTGATAAATAGGCCTCTATGCATTAGCAATATAAAAATAACCTCCAACAATGTTAACACACTTGGAAGGTGGTACCTCATGCCACAGATAATCAAATACTTATTTCCTGGAGCCATTTTTGGTTGGGTTGTAACAAAAAATATTTCTTTATCATTATTCCTTAGGGATTAAATGCCAAATCCAACAGAATTTAGGCCAAATACTCATTAATACTGCCAAATGTTTAATTGCTAGAAAATGGAAAATAATTGAACCCCCAAACTTAGAGAATGGGCTTGTATAAGTTGATAACACATTGGTGTTGGAGAGATAGCATTACCTTAAATTAGATAAACTAGAGATCTATCAGATAGTGCTTTCCTTAACGGAAACAATACAGCAGATTAGGCAGATCCACATATAGGATACCTTTTATGGGAAATACAGGTCCCAAAGGGGATCTATAGAACAAGATCTACCTCAAGTGTAGTAGATTGCCAAGCACATGGGTAAATAAGACATTTTCTAATACTATAAGGTAGCATGATTTAGAAATGGAAACATTGTCATTATAAAGAGTTTGTTGATGGTACACATTTAATTATTATTTGTGAAGTATTTATGTTATAAATTCTCTGTATACAATTTGTTCACCTATGTCACAAAGGAAGATCCTCGCTAGATTAGGAGCTGGACTTTTATTCTGAATAGAATTAGTATAAGCCATGGACTCTAATTGACCTCAACATCATATGTTTTAAAAGGACAAGAGGTGACACTTGTGTATATTCTTTGCATTTCACTTATTAAATGAAAATGTAGCTCCTACAATGATATGAGTAATCACTGTATGACATGTTGCAGGGTTATATAAAAAAATAACAAATAGTATTGAAAGGTGTCCTCCATTAGCTGAGAAAGGTGTTTATAGGCTATTGATACAACCAACAATTGAGTTTTTGCAGATTTTGGTAAGTCTACAATTAACCGGCATGTAACTTGTTTTATCAATATTATCTACTATGACTGTTTATTGTCTCTTTAAGAATTTGTATCAGAAGAATTGTATTATGTTGAATTTATTTTTATCTCCAGTAAGTTGGGCAGAGTATTGTTATGTATCGTTTTTATAAAGCTGGTGTTGTTCTTTGTGTTACGGCAGTATGCATTGTTTTGATAGTGTATGCAGAATAGAGCATAAATAAATTAGATTTTTACTGAAAGAGCAATTTCCACTGTTGTGCACAATCCTACATGGAAATCCTTTCTTATCTTACTCAACTAATAACCCAAGGCTAATCTTATTTTTATTTTTGCCTAATGGCAATATCTTGTCTAACTTTAATTATATAATGGAATTTGCTAGTGAAGAAGTATTGCTTGTGGAGCGGCTCTATAATTTGTGCCCTGAGAATTTGACATTCTTTTTAAACTAATTTACTCAGTACACAAAGAATGTAAGATAATTAACATCTGACCTCATGTTAATAAATATTCAAAAGTTTCTTATCTATGTTATGATGGGTTTTTAACATTGTGAAGCATTTGGATATCTCTAGAGTTATGTTCAACTCAAACAGAATTCACAAAAGATGGTTTATTTACATTTTATTAAACAGATTTTGTGCACACTGATTTTATTTGTTTCATATGTAAAAAATAATACTAAATTGATCAAATTTTTACTCCATGCTCCTGTGTGAATCAAGTCTAATTTTTATACTAGACTAGTGAAGGTTGTCCCTGTCTACCAATCAGCAATTGAGAAATGAAGAAACTGCAGAAATCAAAATGGATTGCCTGGTAGTCTAAATTTATAAGGACATTAGTATAACTTTGTATTTATGTTCCAGAAATGATTCACTACATTGCACGTTGCCTTCCACAAGAGCATAAAAATACATATACGAAGCTATACATAGCTCTTTTTTGTTCATTTTATGCTCTTGAGGAAGGTGGCGTGGATCGCTGAAATGCGTTGAGCAAAAATAAATCTTGTACTAATTTTGGAGCAAATAAAGCTTGCATTGTCATACTTTCTACAAAGGAGCTGTTATCCTATGTTTTAATATATTGGCTACACTATTGTGAGTTCTTCCATAGTGTCAAAAAGAAGCTGTATTTCTGTGAAAAATTTGTGGCAACGCCTTGCGATGTTATAACAAGTTCAAGATACCCATTCTGAGCCAGCGCCTCCTCTATCAAATACATGACTTTAAATCAAGTACTGTATAAAGATAAAAATTAAAAACACTTAATTTTTAGATGGCGGGGCCCTTATTTGACTATTGAAGTATGCCCATCATGCCAAGTATGCCATTCCGGCCAAAAAAGCCAAAAGTCATATAGAAGTCTATATATAGAGGACCAGATTACGAGTGTAGCGCAAAATCAAGTTCGCATTGCACAAAAACTTTTCTCTCATGACAGCATGCTTCCATAGGCTCCAATGGAAGCAGTAAAGAGGGTAAGTTGTGCAGCAAAGGGCAGAACATTGAAATATATATATTTATATGAATATATACATATATATTTATGTTAATAAAGAAAGAGCGGTCCTAAGAAGTACTGTTTTCTATGTATCTCTTTTGGGCGGACTTGTTTATATTGATTTATCTTATATATTCAAAGAGTCATCACCCAAAAGTGTGCAATAGCATAATATTGTATAACCATACAAAAATAACCTATTTATTATGTTATAAAATAAAAGACAGCTCTATTTTGCTAAGAAAAATGCTGCCATGTGATAATTAAAAACAGGGCCAGCGTTTGCATAAGGCAAACAAGGCAGCCACCTTCAGGCGCCCCAGGAGGAGGGTGCAAACTTAGAGCAGGAGCATTTTGTTATTTTATAGGTATTGGTAATGTGACCACACAGCAGTTAAAGTGTCTGCACCGCTTTTTTTTTATCTGCACTACAAAGGCGGGAACCCTGAAGTTTCAGTGAGCAGCTGCTGGGAGGCAGCAAGGCTGTGACATAGCGACCTGATAGGCAGCCTCTTATCTTCGCTGTGCCACCGGCAGAGTCAATAAGAACCGGTATGCCCAGGGTTTCACACAGTGGCCAACGGCAGCACTGAACCAATGTGGCAAATACCCCCTAAGTGGTTGTAATGTTGAGAGGAGGTGAGTGCAGGTCTGTCTTTTGGGTCAGAATGATATTTTGGCCATTTTGGGAAGTCAAGTGCAAAAGGCTAAGGTACTTAGAACTATATGATATGTGCATAGTGCATTACCTGTCAACACGCAGCCAATCAGCAAGCAGCATCTGCATCTGATGGCTAGCATTTCTAGAGCTGTACTATGGACTACTGCAGGTGGATAGGGTAATGTAACGCAACCGTCGGCAAAGGTGAGCAAGGTGGCCACCAAGGGGACTGTGGAGGAACCATATGTTGGAGTAGTAGATGAAATAGTGTTAGGGAAAAAAATGAAAACAATAATTATCACTGTGCTATGAAAAAAGTTTACTAAAAAATGAATCAAAGATTGCAATCAATAACAGCATTTCTGTGTTTGTGTGTGGAGGGGTATTCATATTCTTTGGGAGTTGCCCAGTATCAGCTAATAAAAAATGATACAGTCAGCAGCATACATCATGCATATTATGTAAGTTTCAGTTTATAATTTAAAAGCTATTACATAACCTTTTACTGGTTTAGGTGATTCCATTCTTTAGCTATGATTTTTTTTTAGTGTGCAGTGTCCCTTTAATAAATAAAATACACATTTTATATATATATATATATATATATATATATATATATATATATATATATATATATATATATATATATATATATATATATATATATATACACACACACACACATACTCAATACAGAAGTTGCATCATGACAAAGTTTGATTTTGTGTTCAGCCTATCTATACATTTTTATGGGTTTATTTTTTTTGGGGGGGGTTCTGTGTGTGTTTTAATGAGCTCTCTGCTCGGTTTATTTATGTTTGTTTGTCAAAAAATCGGTAATGGGATTTAAGATTTATATAAGGGTATATTCTATAGTGAGCTCTCATGGCTCAGTAATGATATGAATATGAGATGCTAAGTCCAACTTATACTATTGAATAACACCCCGCAACCGTAAACTTTAACCCCTCATAACTACCTCTTGCAGTTATTTAAAAAAAAAAGAAAAAAAAAGCTCCTTTTTTAAATTTAAAACTACACTACACTGTATTTTGGGGGCAATTGGGGCACATTTTGAAAATTAACCTAAGATCTGATCTCTGGTTAATTTTCGGAGCTCATGGTAACAATAACCAGCCACTTGTAATGGCTGATTATTTGTCGTGCGTCTGTAAACGGGTGAATTAGCGCTTCACTTGTAATCTAGCCCAAAATGTGATCAATTCCTATATTAGAAAACCATGGTTCAATTACACCACTGTTTTAATTACATCAGACTAGGTTTCATATTTTAACTTTAAAATGTTTCAGAGGCAACACTTGGGCCGCTATCCGATATGCAGCGTTGCCCGCAAAAGCCGGCGACGCCAAATATTGCGCTGGTTTGGTATCACATATACAGGTGGCCCTCGGTTTGCAACGGTTCAATTTACACCGTTTCAGAATAACAACCTTTTTTTTCAGTCATGTGACTGCTATTGAAAAGCATTGAGAAGCAGTGCATTTATTAAAATAGCCAGTAGGTGGAGCTGTTCGCTTGTGTTGCAGCTAAGCCAAGCAAGCTGAAATTAATCAGTTTAACAAGACCTGAGCTATCGAGCAGATTTCAAAGGAACAAGATCTTCCTGTCTATAAATCAGTTCAGATTGGAATGCATAGAAAGAACGGTTTGCCGAAAAATGCAAGTGAAGTCTGTGTTGTGTGTTGTTTTATTAGGTTTGTAATGCTGTTTAGCAAAGGTTTTTGTTCATTTAACTTAGTTTAATTATATATTCTGTGTTGTGTGATTATTTTATTAGGTTTATAATGCTGTTTAGCATTTAAAGTCTTCATTTTAAAGCTTTAAAAATAATGTATTAGGTGTTACTTATGACAATTTTGAGAGGGGCCTGGAACCTAACTCCCTCACTTCCCATTGACTTACATTATAAACTGGGTTTCAAATTACAACGGTTTCGATTTACAACCATTCCTTCTGGAACCTAACCCCAGCGTAAACTGAACTGAGGGCTACCTGTACGGTGTAACATAGAAGTTACGCTCGTATATTTCTGCCTTCGGCCGTAGTTTTTTGGCCCATAGACAGGTATACCAAACCAGCGCAGTTTGGAATCCAATATACAGCGTAAGGACTTAAGTGGCAAAAATGGAGAAATCTTACTCCATTTTCACCTCGCCATAAATTGCAGGCGTAGTAAGCCTTACGCTGTGTATTGGAGCCCCGTAACTCCCTAAACTAGCTGAAAAAAAAAACCTAACACCTAACGCATGCGCAATGTCTATCTACCTGTCGACCACGAACTGCAAAATAAAACCTAACACTTAACGCATGCACAATGTCTATCTACCTGTCAACCGCGATCCCCCGCCGCAATCCCTAATAAAGTGTTTAACCCCTAAACCGCTGCTCCCAGACCCCGCCGCCACCTACATTAAATGTCTAACCCCCTAATGTGAGCCCCCTACACCGTTGCCACCCACATTAAAATTATTAACCCCTAATGTAATCCCCCTACACCGCCGCCATCTATATTAAAATTTTAGGGGTTAATTAATTTAATATAGGTGGCGGCGGTATAGGGGGATTAGAGTAGGGGTTAATTAATTTAATATAGGTGGCGGCGGTATAGGGGGATTAGATTAGGGGTTAATAATTTTAATATAGGTGGCGGCGGTGTAGGGGGCTCACATTAGGGGTTAATATAGTATAAATAGGTGGCGGCGGTGTAGGGAGATCATATTAGGGGATAATATAGTTTAAATAGGTGGCGGCGGTGTAGGGGGCTCACATTTGGGGTTAATATAGTTTAAATACGTGGCGGCGGTGTAGGGGGCTCACATTAGGGGTTAATATAGTTTAAATAGGTGGCGGCGGTATAGGGGGATCATATTAGGGGGTAATACAGTTTAAATAGGTGGCGGCGGTGTAGGGGGATCATATTAGGGGGTAATATAGTTTAAATAGGTGGCGGCCTTCACGATTCAGATAGAGAATACAATTTTAAACAACATTCCAATTTACTTCTATTATCTAATTTGCTGCAATCTATCCTTTGTTAAATAAAGAGCAATGCACATTGGTGAGCCAATCACATGAGGCATCTATGTGCAGCTACCAATCAGAAGGTACTGAGCATATCTATATATGCTTTTCAGGAAAGAATATCAAGAGAATGAAGCAAATTAGATAATGGAAGTAAATTAGAAAGTTGTTTAAAATGGTATTCTCTATCTAAATCATGAAAGAAAAAATTTGGGTTTAATGTCCCTTTAACCCCTTAATGACCGAGGACGTGCAGGGTACGTCCTCAAAAAAAAGGCAGTTAATGCCGGAGGACGTACCCTGCACGTCCTCGGTGTGGAAAGCAGCTGGAAGCGATCCTGCTCGCTTCCAGCTGCTTTCCGGTTATTGCAGTGATGCCTCGATATGGAGGCATCCTGCAATAACCATACATGGCCATCCGATGCAGAGAGAGCCACTCTGTGGCCCTCTCTGCACCGGACATCGATGGCCGGTATCGTTGGTGGGTGGGAGCCGACTTGGGAGGCGGGTGGGCGGCCATCGGTGTGCTGTGTTAAGTCACGGGGGGTGGGATCGGGGGCGGCACCGCCGGGGGCGCGCACGGACGCGCGCGCGTGCACGGAGGGTGGGCGCGTGCACGGGGCGGGAGCGGGTGGGAACCGCTACACTACGGAAAAATTTTTAAGTAATAATTGGCCTAATCTTGTTTGTGCAAAAGCACAAAAAGAGATCGTGGAGGGGTGGGGGGTTGGTTTTGTGTGGGGGGAAGCTACACTACAGAAATGCTTACAAAATGAAAAATAAAGACATTTTTTCTTCTAAACTGGGTACTGGCAGACAGCTGCCAGTACCCAAGATGGCGCCTATCAAGTTAGAGTGGGAGGGTTATAGAGCTGTTTGGGGGGGGGGATCAGTGAGGTTGGGGGCTAAGGGGGGATCGTACACAGCAGCATATGTAAATATGCTTTTTTAAAAAAAAAAATATATATATATAGCTTTTATTTTAGTACTGGCAGACTTTCTGCCAGTACTTAAGATGGCGGGGACAATTGTGGGGTGGGGGAGGGAAGAGAGCTGTTTGGAAGGGATCAGGGGGTCTGATGTTTCAGGTGGGAGGCTGAGCTCTACACTAAATCTAATATTAACCCTGCAAGCTACCTAATTAACCCCTTCAATGCTAGCCATAATACACGTGTGATGCGCAGCGGCATTTAGCGGCCTTCTAAATACCAAAAAGCAACGCCAAAGCCATATATGTCTGCTATTTCTGAACAAAGGGGATCCCAGAGAAGCATTTACAACCATTTGTGCCATAACTGCACAAGCTGTTTGTAAATGATTTCAGTGAGAAACCTAAAATTGTGAAACATTTTACGTTTTTTTTTAATTTGATCGCATTTGGCAGTGAAATGGTGGCAGGAAATATACCAAAATGGGCCTAGATCAATACTTGGGGTTGTCTACTACACTAAACTAAAGCTAAAATTACCCCAAAAAGCTCCCTACATGCTCCCTAATTAACCCCTTCACTGCTGGGCATAATACACGTGTGGTGCGCAGTGGCATTTAGTGGCATTCTAATTACCAAAAAGCAACACCAAAGCCATATAAGTCTGCTATTTCTGAACAAAGGGGATCCCAGAGAAGAATTTACAACCATTTGTGCCATAATTGAGCAAGCTGTTTGTAAATAATTTCAGTGAGAAACCTAAAGTTTGTGAAAAAATTTGTGAAAAAGTGAACGATTTTTTTTATTTGATCGCATTTGGCGGTGAAATGGTGGCATGAAATATACCAAAATGGGCCTAGATCAATACTTTGGGTTGTCTACTAAAAAAAAATATATACATGTCAAGGGATATTCAGGTATTCCTGAAAGATATTAGTGTTCTAATGTAACTAGCGCTAATTTTGAAAAAAAAAAATGGTTTGGAAATAGCAAAGTGCTACTTGTATTTATGGCCCTATAACTTGCAAAAAAAGTAAAGAACATGTAAACATTGGGTATTTCTAAACTCAGGGCAAAATTTAGAAACTATTTAGCATGGGTGTTTTTTGGTGGTTGTAGAAATGTAACAGATTTTGGGGGTCAAAGTTAGAAAAAGTGGTTTTTTTTTCAATTTTTCCTCATATTTTATAATTTTTTTATAGTAAATTATAAGATATGATGAAAATAATGGTATCTTTAGAAAGTCCATTTAATGGCGAGAAAAACGGTATATAATATGTGTGGGTACAGTAAAGGAGTAAGAGGAAAATTACAGCTAAACACAAACACCGCAAAAATGTAAAAATAGCCTTGGTCCCAAACGGACAGAAAATGGAAAAGTGCTGCGGTCATTAAGGGGTTAATGTAGGTGGCGGCGGGGTAGGGGGCTCACATTAGGGGGTAAAACATTTAATGTAGCTAGCGGCGGTGTAGGGGGCTCATATTAGGGGGTAATATAGATAATGTAGCTGGCGGCGGGGTCTGGGAGCGGCGGTTTAGGGGTTAATATATTTATTGTTAGGAGTGAGAGGGGGGATTGCGGATAGAGGGGTATACGTGTCGGGCTATGTTTGGGAGGCGTGTTAGACAGTACGGGTGATTTAATAACTTAGTCAGGTTTTTTATGCAGCGGCAGTTTCTAAAGTGCAGTAAGTCACTGGCGACTCCAGAAATTTGTACTTACGCAGATTTCTGGACATCGCTGGTTTGTTAGACTTACGGCACTTTAGCATCTGACGGCGCCGTATATGAGATAGCTCGAGTTGCGAGCTGAAACTACGGGCGGCACAGGTTTCCACGCTTGCGCCGAAACCTGCGCCGTATATCGGATCGCGGCCCTGAACACAATTAGGAAGGGGTTATTTAAGTGGTAAAGAAAATGAGCTGCCATTGTTTGTCTTGAAGATAACATCTTAATTGAATACATTGATTTTAGAGAGTAAATAAGATGGGATGTACTTTATACATTTTTTTTCATGCTTTTAAAATTTAAAACAGATAATGCACAGAATGACCATTTTCAGAAAGGTCCATTGTTAATTATGTAAATTATAGTGAACCTGTGATAGCCTTGAGGGCTTTTTTTTTAATATTTCCAAGATTTTGGAATATTCTAAAGTAACCCTTTTGCTGCAGAGCCATTTTCACACTCATGTGCTAGAATGTTTATTATTTGTTTGTTTCCGATTGCATTTAGATGGAAAGTTTTACTTTTTTTCTGTGAGGTAAATTAAACATCATTTTTCAGCAGACCAAGAGCTATTAGAAAATAACTATTAAAAATTCAGATTTTCCAAAATGGTGGCTTTACCCATTTTGACAATGTATGCATTTTCCTTTCCCTCTCTAAACTCAGTGTAACAAAAATATAAGGGAAAAAAAATGATACCAAAAGTTATCCTATATAATTTTTTTACAAAATATGAATTTGTTTTTGAATTCACCCATTTCTTTTGATTCCTACAATGTTTTATTTGTTCAGAGAAATATGGATCTATCAGCTTTAACAACAACAACAAAACAAAATAAAGCTAATGTTTAATGCACAGGATATCATTATTACTCTTATGATCACTTCATAGATATAAGGAAATTAAACCCCTTATTAGCTTCATAGAACATCACTCTTTCAAATGTGAGGTCTTATGATATATTAATATGGTGTGGGGGTAACAAAGGTATCATAAACAGAAAACAAAAGAGAGGGACAGGAGGCGCCTCATAGGGTAAGTACGTTCATAGCAACACCAAATATATGAGAAGACAAGGGCCAACTCAAAGATTGCAGGGCACTACTTGTAGTGAATGTGTTGCATACTGGAGAACACCGGTCCCCCCAGATCAACTCTCTGGAACCCCCCGCTTGTGAGAAGGCAGTCAGTCACTGCAGCTCATACAAGGTATACTAAAAAAACAGCTATATCCCTGTTGGTGATGTCACTAGCTGTTCTGGAAGAGCCAGTAGCTGCAGTACCCTTCTTCTGGATTCAGATTGGAAGGAAGACCCCTCAGGATGATGACATATGGTCATCATCAGCCCAAAGCAGTAAATTATGTCATTATGTAAATCCAGGTACACCCACTGGTATATTTACAAATGTTGCTTGTATATTTACTTGTTGTTATGATAGTGTAATGGTTAGTACCCTTTCCCCCTTATAATGCCTTAGAGAAAGGTTATTCTGAAATTTAAATTCCAGGCACCTACCTCTAATATTATGAACAATTAAAAAAAATCCAGCACTTCAATCCTTAATAGGGTGCATACTGCAGTAGGATTACTGCAAAAATCCTCAAAGTAATGTAGAACAAAAGTAGCAGACGCACCACAAAGTCCTTATGTAGAGGTTCTCTTTATTATCACAAACTGGGAGCCAGGAAAGCAGAACAACGTTTCGGGCTATAAACCCTTAGTCATGTTCATAACTTGTACATCACACTTAATCACCTTAAATACCTACAACCAGGTAAAACCCCACCTTTTTAATTTAACCATTTACTAGGCAAGAAGAAGGCCTGTCATAGTGACCTCTAGTGGTTTATACTTGAAAATACATGTGATTCACCACATTTATTAAAAAACATTTTTAAAAAAAAAATACAAAGTTAAAATGCATTTAACAGATGTCATAGCAAGATATTATACACAGAATTCAAAGAGCCAGAGAAACAAGGATTATCACATAACTTTTAGTATTATTACACCTCTTAAAGGAACACACTCAAATCCAATTCTCTATTCATTCCATTGGGAGCCAATGTGTTTAATTTATTAATCCAGAAAGCCTCACGTTTTTGTAAAAATAATTCTCTATTGCCACCACGCCTAGGGCTTTGTACAAAATCTATAATTTGAAAACGCAGTTGTGCAATTGTGTGGTTGCAGCTCAAAAAATGATAAGCTACAGGTGCATTTAAATTATTGGTTCCTATGTTGGATTTATGCTGTATGATTCTATCTCTGACCCGCTGGGTCGTCTCACCTATATAAATTAACCCACACGGACACTTAATTAGGTATATTACAAAGTTTGCATTACAATTAAAGTAGCCTCTAATCCTGAATTTCTGACCCGTTTGGGGATGTATAAAAAGGTCACCTTTTATCATATTGTTGCAATTTGAACAATTCAGGCAAGGGAAGCAACCATTATTTTCTGATGTAATAAAACCTTGTTTAGATTTCTTATTTGACCCAACATCTGCTTTGATTAATTTATCCCTAAGACTAGGTAATCTAGTGTAGGCTGGCATAGGAGGCTGTTGAAATGCTGCAACCTCTGGATTACATTCTTTCAAAACATTCCAATGTTTACGAACAATTTTTTGTATTGCTGCACTGTTAGCACTGTATTCTGAAACAAAAACCAATCTATTAGGGTCCTTTTTCCTTTGGACATCTGTCATATTGACCCTATTCTTTGGTGTCTGTAAAACTTTTCTCAAAATTGTCTGTATCATATCATAAGGATACCCACACTCAATAAATCTTAAACCCATTTCTTCTAACCTTTGCAGGGCCAATTTTTCATCTTTAACAATACGTTTAACCCTAAGCATTTGACTGTATGGTAATGACTGGATTAAAGAAGGGGCATGGGCACTAGAAAAGTGTAAAAGGCTATTCCTGTCTGTTTTTTTCCTGTATAAATCTGTCTTTAGACATGAACCATCCTTATAGACTTTAGTGTCCAAAAAATGGATTGATTCTTCACTCCAAGATAGGGTAAACTTAATACATCTAGAAGCCATATTGAGATCTGTAACAAACTGTTGGAGGGAGCCAACGTCACCCCACCAAATGCCAAATATATAATCTATGTAGCGCCACCAGGTGGCGCCACACAGATGAAATAGATTGTTCTCATAGACAAACTTTTCCTCAAATACACTCATAAAAATGTTGGCATAGGTAGGGGCGACGTTGGACCCCATAGCAGTGCCCTGCTTCTGTACAAAGTAAGAATCTTCAAACAAGAAGTAATTACAGTATAACACAATCTCCATTAATTCAATAATAAACTGCTGCTGCATAACTGTAAATGTATTACTTCTAGGCATCATTAACCTAATAGAATCTAACCCACTAGTATGGGGTATAGCAGTGTACAGACTCACAATATCCAGACTATACAAAATACATTTATCCATATTACCTGGTAAGTTCTCAATTTTAGATAGAAAATCATCTGTATCTTTGATGTATGGCATTGCTTGTGACACAAAAGGTCTCAAAAGCTTATCCAGATAAATGGATATATTTGTGCAGATAGAATCAGTGCCAGCTACAATGGGGCGTCCTGGTGCGGCCCCAAGGTTTTTATGAACCTTAGGCAGAGTGTATAATACTGGAACAATAAACTCATTTTTAATCAGAAATTTCCTTGTTTCGCTGTCAATCAAACCATTCAAGTAAGCTCGCTCAACACATTTTTTTATATCACACTGGATCTTGGAAGAGGGATCATATGTTAAAGGCATATATACATCAGTTTTAGCAAGCTGACCTTTTATTTCATTCACATAATAATCTCTCTCCATGATCACAGTGGCTCCGCCTTTATCGGCCTGTTTACAAATTAACCCCTTGTTATCAATCAGTGTTTTTAGAGCCACATTATCTTTTTTAGACATGTTAGATATACATTTTTCCCTTAGTTGTTTTTTCTTTAAAGCATCTAAATCACGTTTTATTAATTTCATATATACATCAATACTCGGGTCATATGCTGTTGGAACAAAAACACTTTTATTTCTCAAACCAAGATTCTTAATGGTTAGCATGTCATCAATTCCCTTCACTTGCTTACTATACATTTCTCTACTAAGTGTGTTGGAAAAAAAGGATTTTAGCTTTAAACTTCTGTTAAATTTGTACAAATCCTGTTCTAATTTAAACCAGTTACATCTCTCTTGTTTACAGAAGGATAGTCCCTTTTCCAATACCTTACTTTGATCTTCAGTAAGCACAGTGTCAGAAATGTTGATAACTAAAGTCTATTCCCCTGACGGGTCTTCCTCTGAGTGACTCGGGCTGGCTTGCTGCTTGCCGGGATTGCGGCTATGCTTCCTGCCGCCACGTCTCCTCCGGCATCTGATTCCCCCGACAAGGACTCGGTGGTCATATCGGAGCTGTTCACCTCCTTCTGGGCTCTCCGTTCCCGTTGGCGTGCGTTACCGGAAGAAGTATTCCTCATACTTCCGGTCAGGTAATCATGCTCGTCACGACTAAATTTGACCCTCTTTTTATTTTCAAGTTCTGAAGCAGAATGCAGGCGATCTGGATGTCGATAAGGCTCTGAAAGAAATAAATGCTAAAATTAATGAGATGAAGAAGGAGCTTGAAAATAAAAAGAGGGTCAAATTTAGTTGTGACGAGCATGATTACCTGACCGGAGCAGTTTACCGGTGGACCCGGGACCCAACCGGAAGTATGAGGAATACTACTTCCGGTAACGCACGCCGATGGGAACGGAGAGCCCAGAAGGAGGTGAACAGCTCTGATATGACCACCGAGTCCTCGTCAGGGGAATCAGATGCCGGAGGAGACGTGGCGGCAGGAAGCCATAGCCGCAATCCCGGCAAGCAGCAAGCCAGCCCGAGTCACTCAGAGGAAGACCCGTCAGGGGAAGAGACTTTAGTTATCAACATTTCTGACACTGTGCTTACTGAAGATCAAAGTAAGGTATTGGAAAAGGGACTATCCTTCTGTAAACAAGAGAGATGTAACTGGTTTAAATTAGAACAGGATTTGTACAAATTTAACAGAAGTTTAAAGCTAAAATCCTTTTTTTCCAACACAGTTAGTAGAGAAATGTACAGTAAGCAAGTGAAGGGAATTGATGACATGCTAACCATTAAGAATCTTGGTTTGAGAAATAAAAGTGTTTTTGTTCCAACAGCATATGACCCGAGTATTGATGTATATATGAAATTAATAAAACGTCATTTAGATGCTTTAAAGAAAAAACAACTAAGGGAAAAATTTATACCTAACATGTCTAAAAAAGATAATGTGGCTCTAAAAACACTGATTGATAACAAGGGGTTAATTTGTAAACAGGCCGATAAAGGCGGAGCCACTGTGATCATGGAGAGAGACTATTATGTGAATGAAATAAAAGGTCAGCTGGCTAAAACTGATGTGTATATGCCTTTAACATATGATCCCTCTTCCAAGATCCAGTGTGATATAAAAAAATGTGTTGAGCGAGCTTACTTGAATGGTTTGATTGACAGCGAAACAAGGAAATTTCTGATTAAAAATGAGTTTATTGTTCCAGTATTATACACTCTGCCTAAGGTTCATAAAAACCTTGGGGCCCCACCAGGACGCCCCATTGTAGCTGGCACTGATTCTATCTGCACAAACATATCCATTTACCTGGATAAGCTTTTGAGACCTTTTGTGTCACAAGCAATGTCATACATCAAAGATACAGATTTTCTATCTAAAATTGAGAACTTACCAGGTAATATGGATAAATGTATTTTGTATAGTCTGGATATTGTGAGTCTGTACACTGCTATACCCCATACTAGTGGGTTAGATTCTATTAGGTTAATGATGCCTAGAAGTAATAAATTTACGGTTATGCAGCAGCAGTTTATTATTGAATTAATGGAGATTGTGTTATACTGTAATTACTTCTTGTTTTGAAGATTCTTACTTTGTACAGAAGCAGGGTACTGCTATGGGGTCCAACGTCGCCCCTACCTATGCCAACATTTTTATGAGTGTATTCGAGGAAAAGTTTGTCTATGAGAACAATCTATTTCATCTGTGTGGCGCCACCTGGTGGCGCTACATAGATTATATATTTGGCATTTGGTGGGGTGACGTTGGCTCCCTCCAACAGTTTGTTACAGATCTCAATATGGCTTCTAGATGTATTAAGTTTACCCTATCTTGGAGTGAAGAATCAATCCATTTTTTGGACACTAAAGTCTATAAGGATGGTTCATGTCTAAAGACAGATTTATACAGGAAAAAAACAGACAGGAATAGCCTTTTACACTTTTCTAGTGCCCATGCCCCTTCTTTAATCCAGTCATTACCATACAGTCAAATGCTTAGGGTTAAACATATTGTTAAAGATGAAAAATTGGCCCTGCAAAGGTTAGAAGAAATGGGTTTAAGATTTATTGAGTGTGGGTATCCTTATGATATGATACAGACAATTTTGAGAAAAGTTTTACAGACACCAAAGAATAGGGTCAATATGACAGATGTCCAAAGGAAAAAGGACCCTAATAGATTGGTTTTTGTTTCAGAATACAGTGCTAACAGTGCAGCAATACAAAAAATTGTTCGTAAACATTGGAATGTTTTGAAAGAATGTAATCCAGAGGTTGCAGCATTTCAACAGCCTCCTTTGCCAGCCTACACTAGATTACCTAGTCTTAGGGATAAACTAATCAAAGCAGATGTTGGGTCAAATAAGAAATCTAAACAAGGTTTTATTACATCAGAAAATAATGGTTGCTTCCCTTGCCTGAATTGTTCAAATTGCAACAATATGATAAAAGGTGACCTTTTTATACATCCCCAAATGGGTCAGAAATTCAGGATTAGGGGCTACTTTAATTGTAATGCAAACTTTGTAATATACCTAATTAAGTGTCCGTGTGGGTTAATTTATATAGGTGAGACGACCCAGCGGGTCAGAGATAGAATCATACAGCATAAATCCAATATAGGAACCAATAATTTAAATGCACCTGTAGCTTATCATTTTTTGAGCTGCAACCACACAATTGCACAACTGCGTTTTCAAATAATAGATTTTGTACAAAGGCCTAGGCGTGGTGGCAATAGAGAATTATTGTTACAAAAACGTGAGGCTTTCTGGATTAATAAATTAAACACATTGGCTCCCAATGGAATGAATAGAGAATTGGATTTGAGTGTGTTCCTTTAAGAGGTGTAATAACACTAAAAGTTATGTGATAATCCTTGTTTCTCTGGCTCTTTGAATTCTGTGTATAATATCTTGCTATGACATCTGTTAAATGCATTTTAACTTTGTATTTTTTTTTTTAAAAATGTTTTTTAATAAATGTGGTGAATCACATGTATTTTCAATTATAAACCACTAGAGGTCACTATGACAGGCCTTCTTCTTGCCTAGTAAATGGTTAAATTAAAATGGTGTGGTTTTACCTGGTTGTAGGTATTTAAGGTGATTAAGTGTGATGTACAAGTTATGAACATGACTAAGGGTTTATAGCCCGAAACGTTGTTCTGTTTTCCTGGCTCCCAGTTTGTGATAATAAAGAGAACCTCTACATAAGGACTTTGTGGTGCGTCTGCTACTTTTGTTCTACCTCTAATATTATGTAAGTAAAAATGGTCTCATATCTTATGAAAGATTTTCCGTACAACATATATAGAAAAAAGCGTGAGAGAATAAAGTATTTACATATATATATATATATATATATATATATATATATATATATATATATATACACACACATTATTGTACCCATTTAAACAATTAATTAGCATTACATCATGAGTAATTAGCAAAAAAAACAAGCCTATAACCTTGAGCTAAAACACAGCAAGTAGAATATTGACGCCATTAAGAGTGGTCAAAGGACATAAACAATTTTATAACCTTGGGTAAAAAAAGTTAGTTTCACAATAACATATCATTTTACTTGATTCCTTATTTATTTTATTTGAAGCTATTATATTTAGTAATGCATATCATAATAAAATATAAACAACACCTTTATATATATTAAATATGTGCATCTGTCAAAATTTCGGTTCCGACAAATTCTGTTTCAGAATTTTTAACCCTTTTGTTAGGCATTTCAGTTCGGATGAATTTCGTTAACAAAGACATAGATGCCTAAATAAAAAAAAAAAACTAACAACACCATTTAACCCCTAAATCTCCAGAACCCTATCACAAAAAAATGCTACACTAAACCGCCACAACCCCCTTGCAAAAACCCTACTCTATTGACCCCCAAACTGCTAACCCCTAAAGGCCCTAACCTAAGATCCCAAGTTAAAAAATTAAAACTTTTTAAAAAAAACAAAGAAAAACAAACCTATACTAAAACTAAAGTATCCTAAAAAATAAAAAGCCCCCCCCTAACAAAAAAAAAACGATCCTAAAACTAGACTACCCCTATCCTAAAATAAACTAAAAAAAACATATACTAAAACTAACCCCCCAAAAATAACCTTACACTAGGACCCCACGTTTTACTGCTCACCATCCGTGATCCGCAGGGGTGCTTTTTTCTTCATCTGGGGGAGGCTTCTCAGTGGCAGTATAGTGGTCCTCTCCCTGGATAGATAGATAGATAAATAGATAGATAAAAACAAATAAATAGATTGGTCTATCTAATTAGCTCCTAGTCATTCAATTATTTACTATTACATTCATTAGTATTTAAAAAAAAAAAAAAAGCTGTGTTTAAACTTTAAAGTAACATGCACATATATGAACAGCAGTTAAACATTTAAAATTTGTTTTGCATAAAGAAATGTCTATTTTCTGCTTTTAAATTAACAAGAAAGATGTTTATACAAGTATTTTAATGTCAACAATCACTTAAGGCTTTCAACACAGATCCAGCTCCCTTCACAGATCCAGCTCCCTTACAAAATGGTGGCTGTGAAAGGTGCTGCAAACTTAAATTCAAAAACAATATCGTTGCTGCATTTAATCAGAATGAAATGAGCCATTTATTCAGTTATGGTCTTAAATAGAATATATATATATATATATATATATATATATATATATATATATATATATATATATATATATATATATATATATATATATATATATATATATATATATATATATATATATATATATACTGTGTATATATATATATATATATATATATATATATATATTTAAGGCCTTGCCTATCAGCTATCATATCTTGTAGTCAATACCCATATTAAAACCTTTTTTTTTTTTTTTTTTTTTTAAATGTGTACAGGTTTCATTATTTTTTTTTTTTTTTTTTTTTTTTAATACAAGCTTTATTGAATGAGCAAGAAGGGCAATAAAATACACACATTTTGTTATCATACAGTGCAAGTTAACAATTTTGCATCCGTCTTGTTATAATGACAGCTTAGTAACAATATGTCTTCTGCTATTCTCCTTTTATATACATCCTGTTCATTGTTTTTATGTATTAGCTTAAAATTATATAATGCGACTCACATATAACAGCTTTACTATCAGTTATAAGTCTGTTTAGATATTAAATCATATCTAGTGTGTGAGTAATTGTAGAAAGAAAGAGAGAAGAAAGATATCAGGGTATAGAGAGAAGAAGAGAAGAGGGGGGGAGAGAAAAAAAAAAAAAAGAGAAAAAAGGGAAGGGGGGATGGTGTATATACAGCGGGTTATCTTCTCAAGGGTCAAGGGGGGGGGTACGTGGGAGGGGGGGGGTATCACTCCAAATGGCTTAGTCTGTATATACGTGGGGTGAGATGGTCTTGTGAGATGGCTGATGTGCCTCTTTTTATTATACATTAAGGCCTATGGCCGAGAGGTTTACCTTAGTGCTAGTTTGCTAACACTCTGTGTCCCCACTCTCTTCAATCCCACTCAGCAGGGTGTGCATCCAGGAGACGTCTCAGAGGTCGCAAATAATCAAGTTTCGTCAATTAAGAATGTCATAGTTCCTTTCCCTCCCATATCAATTTCATGTATTCATGCGTTTCTAATTTTCCTGTTCTGAGGTAGTGGTACCTCTCCAAACTAAGCAGATCTCCCACTCCATGCTTCCACTCATTTAGACTTGGGACAGTCAGCGATTTCCAGTATTTTGGGATCAAGCCTTTGGCACAATTCAGCATCAGTAAGAAAAGTTTATTTTTCGCCTCCATTACTATTTTAGGGAGGGAATGGTAAAGCAGGTAGTGCGGATTTAGGGGAAGGATGATACCGAGGAGTCTACCAATCTCCGAGAACACCTCTCTCCAAAACTCCTGTATTAGCGGGCAAGTCCACCATATATGCAGGATAGATCCTTCCTCTCCACATCCCCTCCAACAATCTCTGCTCGATTGCGGGTATATTTTATTTAATCTCAGGGGTGTCAGATACCATCGGCTCAGAAATTTATAATGCATTTCTTGGTGTCTCATAGAGACCGAGACTCTCTTGGCTTTATTGAAGATCATATGCCATTCTTTTACAGTGATCTCAGAGCCTAATTCCTCTCGCCATGCATCTGCATAGGAGGGTAGTGCCTCCTCTCCGCTCAGCAGTAGTAATTTGTATAGGTGGGAAATTAAGTGTCCCGGCATCTGGTCCATCGTGCAAATAGATTCAACGGGTGTTTTATCCCTTGTAAAGGGAGATGCGCCCCCACGTGTGGTCACGTAGTGGTGGAGCTGCGCCATCCTAAACCAAGAGGAGAATAGCCAGTGGTCCCACTTTTTAAGGTTCTCTTGAGTCTGAATCTTCCCCTCATGGAAAGCATTACTCACAGCTGCTTCAGCTAAAGTGTATGGTTGTCTAGGGGACTGTGACCTACACGCCAGGCCATTATCAGTGTTCTCAAAAATCGGCGTAACTGGAGAGTTTATGGTTGATACACTCTCGTCTTGTTTGATCAGTGTATCCCAGATGCTGAAGACACCCTCCAGCAACGGATATTGTCCGATCATTGGGTTCCGGTTTGGCGCCGAGACCCAGGCAAGTGATCCTACATTGCCTCTCTGCAGAATTTCGCGATCTAACTCAATCCAGGCTCTATCAGTCCCATTATGACACCACTGGACCAGGCGCTGGACAATTATCGCCTTAAAGTATGTTCTCAGTAGTGGGACCCCGGCTCCCCCCCTGTCTCTGGGCAGATACAGTGTTTTTTTACGAACTCTCGGCCTCACGCCATTCCATATATATGATTCAATCTCTGATTGAATCTGATGTATAATATGCATTGCCGCCATGAGTGGGATTGTCTGCATCACATACAGTACTCTTGGCAAAATATTCATTTTGACCACGTGGATGCGACCCATCCACGTAATAGATTTATTCTTCCATTTAGCCATGTCACCTCCTACAGCATCTCTAATGTGCTTATAATTTATATCAATGATGTCTTTGACCGAGGATGTCAAGGAAATACCAAGGTATTTCAATTGCTGTTTTGCTACTTTAAGGGGGCAATGGGAACATGCCTCCTGAAAATCTGCGCCAGGAACGGAAACATTCAAAATCTCGGATTTGGATAGATTGAGTAGAAAATTCGAGACCTTTCCGAACTCCACAAATTCCGTTAGCAGCGCTGGTAGTGAGGTAGTGGTATCCGACAACATAACCAAGATATCATCAGCATACATAGCTAATTTGTGCTCTTTTTGGCCAACTGTCAAGCCCTCGATATTAGGGTTACTGCGTATCCTACATGCCAAGGCCTCAATTACCAGGGCAAACAACAAAGGGGAGAGGGGACACCCCTGTCTAGTGCCGTTGGAGATCAAAAAGGGTCTAGAGAATACGCCGTTGACTCGTACCTTAGCGCTTGGTGTAGAGTACAGAGAGAAGATCGTGTGTATCAATCCCTCTCCAAACCCCAATTTGGTCAAAATATGGCGCATAAAAAGCCAGTTAACCCGGTCAAAGGCTTTTTCTGCATCCGTTGACACTAAGGCCAACGGAGCAGAATTATTGTGAGCATAAGATATTAGCTGTATAACTCTGAGGGTATTGTCCCGAGCTTCTCTGCCCGGCACAAATCCCACTTGATCGGTAGAAATGAGCTGGGGTAAGTGCTTAGAGAGTCGACAAGCTATGACCTTGGCCAAGATCTTCACATCAGAGTTGAGGAGTGAGATCGGTCTATAACTGCTTGGCAGATTTTCGGGCTTTCCAGGCTTATGTATTACCGATATATATGCCTCAAGCATTGAGCTCGGCAAATGTGGTGTTTCAGATAACCGATTGAACATCTGAAGCAATCGAGGCGCTAATTTGTCAAAGAACGTTTTATAATAACGCATACCAAATCCGTCTGGCCCGGGGCTTTTACCCCCCGGAAGAAGCTTAATGGCGCGCTGAATTTCCGATAAAGTGAGTGGTGAGTCAAGTTGATCCGCATCCGCTTGGGACAGCCGTGACATCTCCACCCCATCTAAATATTCTAAAATCGCTCTTTCCTGATCACCTTCAGGTTGCTGCCCAAGCTGCTCCTGATTTGGAGGGTATATGTTATAGAGAGCTTCATAGAAGCTTCCAAACGTATTAGCTATAGCCGGACCATCACAGTGCCTATTGCCTTCCTGATCCACCATATCATATACGTATGTTTTCAGTCTCTGCCTTGCTATTGCTCGAGCAAGAAGTTTCCCCGCCTTATTGCTCTGTTCAAAATAGTATTGCCTAAGTCTAAGCGCCTGTTTTTGGTGCTCTGACTGTAAGTGGCTCTGCAAGTCTGATCTCGCGCGGGCTAATTCTCTTTGTTTCGTCACATTAGAGGGTTGTTCTTTATGTTCCACCTCAGTTTGTGTCACCTTCGCTAGGAGGGTGTCGTATTGTGCTCTTCTCTCACGACGTAGAGCCGAGGTGTGTTTGATCAGGACCCCTCTCAGGACACACTTGTGTGCCTCCCAGACTGTGGTGTCAGCTACAGCATCATCTGCGTTTAAAAGGAAGTATTCCTCAATTGTGCTATCCAATTTCTGTCTCAATACCCGATTATCTAATAAGGATTCGTCCAGTCACCATATATAAGGCGTGACCGGTGCCCTGGGCCATTCAATGGTGCATCTCACTGGGGCGTGGTCGGACCATGTGATCTGACCTATATAGCTACCGGTCGTGACTGATAATCCAGCCGAGTCTGTGAAGATGTGATCAATTCTCGTATATTTCCCATGTGGATGGGAGTAGAACGTATAATTTTTGGAAACAGGATGTAGTGTACGCCACACATCATGGATAACCAGGTCTCTCATAGTTTTAGCAACATGTTTTACCACTCGACATGGGGTGCTGGATAACCCATCTGATGTGTCCAGCTCTGGGCAGAAGGACACATTGTAGTCTCCGCCCATAAAAAGAATTCCTTTTTGGGTTTCTAGTATCTTTGTCGCAAGTTTCTTAAAGAAGATATCCTGCGCCGTATTGGGTGAATAAAGACTGACAAAAGTAACTAATTTGCCATATAGATTACCAGCTATAATCAAATACCTGCCTTCAGGATCCCTTATGATCTGTTCCAACCGGAAGGGGATCCCAGCTCTAAATAATATCCCCACTCCATTTTTTTTTGTGGGTCCAGATGCGAAGTATGCCACTGGATATTTCTGACTATACCATTTAGGCTCTTTGTGTTTAGAAAAATGCGTCTCCTGGATGCACACAATATCTCCACCCATTCTATGTAAGTCTCTGGTGACAATCGATCTCTTCTCAGGGCTATTAAGGCCATTAACATTAATCATGACAAGATCCATAGTCCGAGCTCTAGTGTCCTCCATCACTTCTGCTATTGATATAGGGGTATATCTTGGTCAGTTACGTGAACTGATGGATGGGGGGAAGGTGTCGGGGATGTGTTGGATATGGAGAAAAAAAAAAAAAAAAAGGGGGGGGGGAGAGGGGAGAGAAAAGTGTAGGTAGAAAAGGGAATAGAAGAATAACGGTGGGAAGAGAAGTTAGGTAGTGAGGGACCTAAGGGTCCAGGTAAGAGGTCTGTGGCTAAAGATGTGAGCAGGAGGCTAAGAGATAGATTCCTAACTCTAATGTGGATATAATAGAGAGAGATAAATTAAGGAAAAGAGACCTAGGAGAGAGAGAGAAAGAGAAAATAAGAAAGGAAGAAAAAAGAAACAAAGAAAAGAAAATCGTAGAGGTGTAGAGTCTCACTCTAAATCACAAGAGAGTATAAGTAAAACAAGGGGGTAGTAACCCTTATACTCTCAGCAGTTGAACTTTATAATTAGTTATATAATCTGTAGGTAAAGGCAATCAATAAAAGGTTAAACGATTTCTATTAACATTTATCTAGAAACAAAGCAATACACATTTCAATATATTACATTATTAAATAGCCTATGCATCAGAATAAGATATGAATTTGTTAAGGCATTGCAGGTACTTATCTATCTCAGAATACCATTTCTGATCCGCTACAACGTTCCCTTCGCATCTCTATGCTCTATTTATAGGTCATGTTGTTATTCTCACTCTGCAAGCGCGAGTCTAAGTGTGTTTATTAAGACCACTGTCCCACATTTCAAGCTTTCATTAAGATCTAATTACACTCAAGACAGTGGCTTCATGTCCTCTAGTGATGTCATGTAGTTGAGTTGTTTGCATGTGGCATTCTGGGTCAGCGCCTCCACCAGTGTCTGGACCCCAAGTGCTTTGCAGCGCTAGTGAGGGCTGTGCTAAAAGAATTTGGGCGTTATGAATGGCGTGTAGTTAGGGAGAGCACTGTCCTTCTAAATGATGTTGTACCTAGTAAGCCTAGTTGTTTTGTATACTAGAGTGAGTGGTTGTGTGAGTGCGGTAGCAGTTAACCATGCAGTGCACCCCAACCATTCGTGTAGTTTAGGTGTTTGCTACATTTGTGACACCTGAGTTTCAGATTACCTATTGAATCCCTCAAAAAGCTCACACTCATTACTCAATTTGAATGTCGATCAGCTAACATGTGTTGCACCTGCGTCTCCTGTCTGGTGTCTGGGGGCCTATAATCACATTCTATTATGCCTCTGTAACGGCCAACGTGTTATCTTGGGCGGTATGCACTCTCTTTTTGATCAGTAATTTACTAGTTGAGGTGATTTAAGGCAGTTTGTAAAAGCATTTTTAAAACATAAATGAGATATTATACAGATTCTATAATAATAACATTAGCAAAGTTTGATATGCTGCCTTCTCTGTGGCTGCTGATGATCAGCTGGATGGTTATATACCACCCACTGCAGCTTGGATGATTTCTGCATAACTAGTGTATGTCTCTTCATATCTGTCCATATCCCCTTAAACTAAGTTGAAACATAGGTTATGGTGAACTAAAGTAAATGTCAACATACTTATCTTCAGGATGAGTGGATTGTGGTCTCCAATACAACAGCAATCAGGAGGGCCACAGTGACACTTAATATTAACAGGGTACCTGCAAATATTATGTTCATGGAAAGAAATAAGGAGGTATAGAGGCCTCAAAGCGGCCTTCCACTAGGTAGGTTTCCTTCCTCTCCAGGATTATCTCTTTGCTGGGCAGGTTCTGCTGTAGGGCCAGGAGGCCTGATCTGTGTGCCCATGGCCTGGTTAAAGGCAGGGAGATCAGATGTCACTCGGTATGTAGCTGTGATTCCATCTTTGGTGGCGATTAAGCAGGTCGGGAAGCCCCACCTGTATGGGATTCTTTGCTCTCTGAGATTGGACGTAATAAAACGCATTTCTCTCCTTTTTTGCAGTGTCGCAGGGCATAGGTCTGTGAAGATCTGGATCTCTGCCCCCTCATAAGTCAGGGATTATCGGTTTCTGGAGTGTCTTAGTATATCTTCCCTGTCTCTATATGAGAGGAGCTTGGCTATGATGTCTCTAGGCGGTGCTCTAGCTGGCGGCTTAGGCCGCAGGGCTCTGTGGGCCCTTTCCACATGACTATCTTCTGCTCCCGGGTCATTTTTAATATGCTTAAAAAGCTTTTGTATATACTGATTAATCTCTGCTGGAGTCACTACTTCTGGAACTCCCCTTATCCTTAGATTGTTCCGCCGACTTCTGTTTTCTAGGTCTTCTATCCTGTCAGTAAGATTTAGAACAATCATTTCTTGCGATTGCATGCAGCTGGTATTATGCTGTAGGTCAGAGCGTAGTGACTCCTGTGACTCCTCTACAGACGTGACTCTCCTGTCTATAGTGGCAATGTCCTTCTTCAGCTCCCCAAACATGTGTTTCATTTCCAGCATGGCCTCTTTTATATCATTTTTGGATGATAGATGTCTAATATCATCTTTAGTAATATAGTCACTTTGTCTAGGCTCTGTGCTGTGTTGAGAGACTGAAGCTGTTATCCCTGTAGGCTCTGGAAGTTCTCTGTGAGGGCCTTGTGTTGGATCACTTGAGATTAAGTAATTTTCCATATTTGATGAGTGCAGGATTTTGGGCAGCTTAGGGCCCTTTCTATTTGACATGGTTAACAAGCCTGAAGACTGCTGTATATGACCGCAAAGAAAAATAAGAGTCCTTTTGAACTTGCACTGCTCTGTCAGGTGTGTCTTTATTGCAGTATAATCAGTTTCTATCAGTACATATTAAAACCTTTTAAACTTTACTGTACATGTTTTGCAGGACGAATTTGAAGTAAAAATCCTACTGAAGTAATTAAAATTTCAAATGTCTCCAAGTGATAGATGTATATTAAAAGATTCAACACATTTCTCTAATTTTGATAAATGTTCTTGGTTTACTTATTGTTTATCTTTTCACTTGGTCTATAGCTTGAAAAACTAACTGGTTGACAATATGAACAACATTCAGAAAATGATAAAATCAGGGGATTCTGCTCTTACCATGCATTGTTATTTCTAAATCTCAAGAGTTAACAATTATTGTATTGCCAAGAAAGAAAGAAAAAAAATTCAACAACATATAACTCGATGTACTAAGCAGCAAATACTACATTGGAGCACTAGCAGGGCAGGCTCACTCATGCAGCCAGTTTACAGTGATATAAGAAGTTATATGCCTACTGCTTCTTAACCTCTCCACCTCTGAGGTGGAAGAGATAAATTAAGGAAGCCTGCTTACTACAATGTAAGAAGTAGCAATCAAATGACTGCTGCTTCTTAACCTCTGAGGTGGCAGAGATAAATCACCCTAAACACATTAATTCTGGATGATTGACAGGCCCTGCTCTAATGAGAACAGACAGCGGCACTGCAGAAGTAAATGATTGAGCAATAATACATGCACGAAGTGGACATTCAGCATTCACTGTCTACTAGCCTCAAAAATGGGCAAACAGGTTCCCAAGTCATGAACATTTGTTCAGTAGATTAATACATGAGGCCCATATTCTAAACTTAAGACCGCTGCTCCTTAACTGGTCCGCCGCCTCTGAGCGGTGGACAGCAATCAACCCGGTCAGATACGATCGGGTTGACTGACATCCCCTGCTAGCAGTCGCAAATCTGTTGTTCTTTTACTGGGTTTGAATCAAAATGTTGCACATTTAAATGTTGGATTCAAATGCATTAAAATAAAGATCAGTTTTAAATTAAAAGTTTTATCTCAGGTACCAGGTACAAAAACGTAAGGGGTGTTACAAATGTAATGCCTCACGATGCAAGACGTGCTCTCATATCGTTCAGGGCAATACTTGCAGATCAGAAGCACTAGGTAAAACAAGTTATATAAGATATTTTATAAATTGCAATAGTACACACGTAATTTATCTATTGACTTGTCAAGGATGTAACATTCAATATGTGGGACGTACTAAACGGTCCTTGAAGGACCGGGTCATGGAACATCTAAGGTCCATAGAGGACCCTGATTCAAAAACGCCCATTGCCAAACACTTCAGAAATTTTCATAATTCTGACAAAACACTGTTGAAAGTACAGGGCATAGACTTTATACCTAGACATCCCCGGGGTGGAGATAGGGAAAAGAAACTTGATGAAAGAGAGGTCTTTTGGATTCTTCATTTAAAAACCAGGGTACCTACGGGTTTGAATTCCAGAATGGATGTAAATATGTTTATTCAACGTTGACCTACCACTCATAATGTATCGCAATGAAAAAGTGTCTTTATATGTATAATACTACTTAATTAACGCTTTATAAACTTTTTCTAAAAGTGTAATTTACATTTCAGTGAGGATCAGGTCTTGATGTCCAATTTAGTTATATACCTACATTTATACTTGGGTTTATTTTACTTTATTTTTTGCTTTACTGCATTAATACTGCATTATTTTACGCCACGATAAATAGTAGCATAATGGTTTATACTAAATTGTGGTACAATCAATTAAACTTATGTTGCAGTGCACATATAAATGCACACACTTTTGTAATGGGTGCCACACAGAAAGGCTATATAGACTAACATTTTTTGTTTTTGACAGGAACTTAGGGGTTAATGAGATGTGTTTTAATTGATGTTATGTCATTGGACAGAAATCTGTATATTAAGAGCACCTTCACCACCTGTTCTCTATCAGTGAACAAGTGCCCCAGAGGCATGAAACGCGTATGATGTCACAGGAGGTGATGTTCCCCCTGTTCCAGTTCATCTATTGCTTTTACCATGTTGCTGTATGAGGATCTTGTTTTTATTTATTATTGAATAAAGACTGGCTTTTTACCTATCCCTGGTGTGCCGAGGATTTTCCTTGTTTTTCTCTATATATATATATATCCTATAATATAAAGGCCAAGTGTGTTTGCCCAAAGCTGTCATGCGCAGTAGAGACAGCATGAGGACAAACACACCTGGTCTTAGAGTCTACCTGATCTGCTGGACCGGGCATGGCGGGACCGACGTTGTTGAGCATGTGCGAGAGAGACAGATCAAAAGAGAGGGGGGGGGGAGAGAGAGAGAGAAAGAGAGGGGGGGAGAGAGCAAAAGAGATAGGAAAGAGCAAAAGAGAGGGGAGAGAGAGCAAATGAGAGGGGAAAGAGCAAAAGAGAGGGGAAAGAGCAAAAGAGAGGGGAGAGAGCAACAGAGAGGGAAGAGAGCAAAATAGAGCGGAAAGAGCAATAGAGAGGGGAGAGAGAGCAACAGAGAGGGAAGAGAACAAAATAGAGGGGAAAGAGCAAAAGAGAGAAAAGAGAGAGAAAAAGAGGGGGAGAGAGAGAGCTAAAGACAGGGGGAGAAAGAAAATAAGAGGGGGGAAAGAGAGAGCTAAAGAGAGGGGGAGAAATAAAATAAGAGGGGGGAAAGAGAGAGAGAAAAAGAGAGGGGGAGAAAGAGAGAGCAAAAGAGAGGGGGAGGGGGAGAGCAAAAGAGAGGGGGAGAGAGAAAGAGCAAAAGAGGGGGAGAGAGAGAGCAAGAGAGAGGGGGGAGAGAGAGAGAGGGAGAGAGAGAGAGAGAGAGGGGAGAGATAGAGGGGGGTGAGAGCAAAAGAGAGTAGGGGAGAGAGGGGGGAGAGAGCAAAAGACAGGGGGGGGGGGAGAGAGAGAGCAAAAGAGAAGGGGGAAAAAGAGACCACAAAAGAGAGGGGGGGGAGAGAGCGCAAATGAGAGGGGGGAGAGAGAGCACAAAAGAGAGGGGGAGAGAGAACGCAAAAGAGAGGGGAGAGAGAGCGCAAAAGAGAGGGGAGAGAGAGAGAGCAAAAGAAAGGGGGGAGAGAGAGAAAGGGCGGAGGCAGGGAGAGAGAGAGCAAAAGAGAGGGGGAGAGAGAGAGAGAGAGCAAATGACAGGGGGGAGAGAGAGAGAGCAAAAGAGAAGGGGGAGAAAGAGACCACAAAAGAGAGGGGGAGAGAGCGCAAATGAGAGGGGGGAGAGAAAGCACAAAAGAGAGGGTGGAGAGAGAGCGCAAAAGAAAGGGGGGGAGAGAGAGAAAGGAGGGGAGGCAGGGAGAGAAAGAGAGGGGGAGAGAGAGAGAGAGAGAGAGAGAGAAAAAAGAGGGGGAGAGAGAGAGGGGGGGAGAGAGGGGGGAGAGAGGCGGAGAGAGAGAAAGAGAGAGAAGGGAGAGAGAGCGCATAAGAGAGGGGGGAGAGAGAACGCAAAAGAGAGGGGGGAGAGAGAGAGCACAAAAGAGAGGTGGAGAGAGGGGAGAGAGAACAAAAGAGAGGGGGGAGAGAAAGCAAAAGAGAGGGGGGAGAGAGAAAGCAAAAGAGAGGGGAAATAGCAAACGAGAGGGGGAGAGAGAGCAAAAGAGAGGGGGAGAGAGAGCAAAAGAGAGGGGGGGAGAAAGAGCAAAAGAGAGAGGGGAGAAATAGAGCAAAAGAGAGGGGGGAGAAAGAAAGCAAAAGAGAGAGGGGGAGAGAGAGCAAAAGAGAGGGGGAGAGAGCTAAAGAGAGGTGGAGCGAGAGAGAGCAAAAAAGAGAGGGGGAGAGTGCAAAAGAGAGGGGGAGAGAGAGAAAAAGAGAGGGGTAGAGAGTGAGCAAAAGAGAGGGAGAGAGAGAGCAAGGGGTGGGACTGTTGTACTGCAAAAAATGGCCCATAGGAATGGGCTTTAGGAGTAATATATATATATATATATATATATATATATATATATATATATATATATATATATATATATATATATATATATATAGATCCAATAATAAGCACTATCTGGATTTAAACACAGCAAATTTAATAGGCAGTGACGTTTCGGGGCATTCACCCCTTCCTCAGACAACCAGAAATGTGATACAAACATTGTTAAATACCTAATAGACCCCTCCCCCATTGCAATTGAACCAATCACCCAATAAAAGATTATGTTTACAAATCAGTACTTAAACATAAAAACAAACAATAGTCATCATCATAATTCCATCATATCTGTGCAATAACTATATCAAATTCAGTAATCATCACTAGTTCATTATGTATCCTATCATACAGTGAAACCTAAGAGTTAAAGCAAGTGATAAATTAAAATTAAAAAGGAACATGAAACTATATGATCACTCACATTCTACCTGCAAATATATAAAATAAAACCCAATACCCTAAGTGGCAGTAGAGCTAACATTCATTGGAATTTTGTATACATTATTGAATGAGGAATGTATCAAATACTGTATAGTATAATATATATAAGAGAACAGTCTCCATATCAAAAGGAAGCAACCGCCATTATTTACCACGCTAACTTCAGCGTGTTCGGCGGTGGGCGTGGTCACCCTAACAATTCAATGCATTACATGACCAGAAACTGGTCACTCACACAGCCAGGGTAGGGCGTTGCCATGGCAACCCGCATAATACAGATTTCCTTATACGCTTATTGCCAAGTGGCAACGTCTAAACAAAGTATAGACCACAGCAAATGCTATCCTGTCAATCTGCGACATCTCACTAGTCGGATAGAACTGTAAGTTATTCTTATGTGTATTGCTGCAAGATCAGCAGCAAGCGTAGTCTTCTATCATTTGAAAAGAGCAGACGCAGTGTTGTGTCAGGCGTCACCACGGCAACCGTTATCAACAAAGTAAAATGAACTACCTCTAAGCATGACCGGACGGAGTGTAGTCATGGCAACACCAAACACAACAATAAGCAGACTAAGGGATATCAAACTGGACATCGGTGTAGGCATCCAGGCTCACACCGTGTACATAAACCACAAACAGATAAATAAATAGAGCTATACCACTAGCGCACACCATGCATCTACCCAATCAGGTGACTCCAATGTCTCGACAATTACACACACACAAACAAAGCGGTCATCTGTGGCATTTCAAAACTATACACCTACAGGGCCCAATTGATCCAGGATAGATATAGCTACGACACTAGCACACAGCACACATCTAATCAATCAGATCACACCACTACCTTAGCAATTGTACTCACACACAACGCTCCTCTCTGACATCTCTACAAGGTACAGTTCATCCAACATGAGTGGCCCACAACATCAAGCACCAAGGCAATACTGGGGAAGTCTAAATAGCCACAATGAAAAATAAACATATCCTATACCATCAGCCATTAACCTAAAAGATGCAGCAATTCATGAGATATGAATAGGGAAGGTAATCAACCATCAGTATCCTGTCAGAGATTGTAGGGACAGATTGTCACAGAGTTGGTCCTCAACAGTCACATCTCATGAATGCTCAACAGCCGAGTGGCACACCTTTCCAATCATCCATTATATCCATATGTACAATATGACCAAAGGTTATATAATATGTCCTCATACCTCAAGGGGCATGACAGGACAGTGAAGAATATAGCTTATACCTCAAGCATGTCAGTGAGGTTAAACGGATGTTACATGTACTCTCATTAAATCCCAGAACCGTGGAATCTCAATAGGGCCAGAGGAGTGAAGGATTCCCAGTAGCTCAACAGCATCAACATAGAAATATGTTAGAGAAAACAGTGCCAGTCCACATTGGTATTCAAATCACCAGGTTGCACCGTTTTCATTCTATGGATCCATTTAGCTTCAACTTGTAGCAGTCTCTTCTTTCTATTCCCCCCTCTTCTTAGAGGTGGCACGTGATCAATTAGGATAAAGCGTAGATCCTTCACAGTATGGTTCATCTGTACAAAGTGGCGTGCCACAGGTTGTCCCGATACGCCCTCTTTGAGTGCAGTTCTAATGGCACTCCTGTAGTTCGCCATTCTTTTTTTGATGTCATCATCCGTCTTTCCGACATAGTAAATTCCACATGTGCAATTCAAAAGATACACCACATATGGTGTGGAACATGTCAGGTGATGTCGAATTTTGAAGCATTTGTTCGTGTGTGGGTGATGGAATTTTCTACTTTGGATCATAGAGCTGCATGTAGTGCAACCTAGACACTTGAAACACCCCAATCTCTTGGATTGTAGCCAGGTATCCTTGGTATATGCATGTCTTGGGTCGGTGTTCATAAGTATATCTGGTAGGTTGCGTCCTCTTTTGTAAGCCATCCTAGGTGGGGGAATTTCTTTGAATGGTAATTCTTGATCCGATGCCAATAGAGACTGCTACAAGTTGAAGCTAAATGGATCCATAGACTGAAAACGGTGCAACCTGGTGGATTGAATACCAATGTGGACTGCCACTGTTTCCTCTAACATATTTCTATGTTGATGCTGTTGAGCTACTGGGAAGCCTTCACTCCTCTGGCCCTATTGAGAGTCCACGGTTCTGGGATTTAATGAGAGTACATGTAACATCTGTTTAACCTCACTGACACGCTTGAGGTATAAGCTATATTCTTCACTGTCCTGTCATGCCCCTTGAGGTATGAGGGTATATTATATAGTCTTTGGTCATATCGTACATATGGATATAATGGATGATTGGAAAGGTGTGCCACTCGGCTGTTGAACATTCATGAGATGTGACTGTTGAGGACCAACCCTGTGACAATCTGTCCCTACAATCGATGACAGGATACTGATGGTTGATTACCTTCCCTATTCATATCTCATGAATTGCTGCATCTTTTAGGTTAATGGCTGATGGTATAGGATATGTTTATTTTTCATTGGGGCTATTTAGACTTCCCCAGTATTGCCTTGGTGCTTGATGTTGTGGGCCACTCATGTTGGATGAACTGTACCTTGTAGAGATGTCAGAGAGGAGCGTTGTGTGTGAGTACAATTGCTAAGGTAGTGGTGTGATCTGATTGATTAGATGTGTGCTGTGTGCTAGTGTTGTAGCTATATCTATCCTGGATCAATTGGGCCCTGTAGGTGTATAGTTTTGAAATGCCACAGATGACCGCTTTGTTTGTGTGTGTGTAATTGTCGAGACATTGGAGTCACCTGATTGGGTAGATGCATGGTGTGCGCTAGTTGTATGGCTCTATTTATTTATCTATTTGTGGTTTATGTACACAGTGTGAGCCTGGATGCCTACACCGATGTCCAGCTTGATATCCCTCAGCCTGCTTATTGTTGTGTTTGGCATTGCCATGACTACACTCCGTCCGGTCATGCTTAGAGGTGGTTCATTTTACTTTGTTGATAACAGTTGCCATGGCGACGCCTGACACAACACTGTGTCTGCTCTTTCCCCATGATAGAAGACCACGCTTGCTGCTGATCTTGCCGCAATACACATAAGAATAAGTTACGGTTCTATCCGACTAGTGAGATGTCGCAGATTGACAGGTTAGCATTTGCTGTGGTCTATACTTTGTTTAGACATTGCCATGGCAACTTGGCAATAAGCGTATAAGGAAATCTGTATTATGCTGATTGCCATGGCAACGATCTACCCTGGCTGTGTGATTGACCAGTTTCTGGTCACATGTGCCATGTAATGCATTGAATTGTTAGGGTGACCACCACCGAACACGCTGAAGTTAGCATGGTAAGTAATGGCGGTTGCTTCCTTTTGATATGGAGACTGTTCTGTTATATATATATTATACTATACTTTATTTGATATATTCCTCATTCAATAATGTATACAAAATTCAAATGAATGTTAGCCCTACTGCCACTTAGGGTATTGGGTTTTATTTTATATATTTGCAGGTAGAATGTGAGTGATCATAAAGTTTCATGTTCCTTTTTAATTTTAATTTATCACTGCGTTAACTCTTAGGTTTCACTGTATGATAGGATACATAATGAACTAGTGATGATTACTGAATTTTATATAGTTATTGCACAGATATGATGGAATTATGATGATGACTATTGTTTGTTTTTATGTTTAAGTACTGATTTGTAAACATCATCTCTTATTGGGTGATTGGTTCAATTGCAATGGGGGAGGGGTCTATTGGGTATTTAACAATGTTTGTATCACATTTCTGGTTGTCTGAGGAAGGGGTGAATGCCCCGAAACGTCACTGCCTATTAAATTTGCTGTGTTTAAATCCAGAGAGTGCTTATTATTGGATCTATTTGAATATTTTTTGAGCACCCTGGTCTGGAGTTTTGTTGGCGAGTGAGAGTGCGCTTTTTGGTGTCTATATATATATATATATATATATATATATATATATATATATATATATATATATATATATATATACATACATACATACATACATCATTGGAATAGCTACTAGAAATATTTTTTCCTTTACAACTGGTTCTAGTAGTGCAAAAATCCAATTTAAGAAACATCTTCCTTCAGATCATTAAGGAATAAAATTAAGCAACTGCTTCAGTTCCAAGTAATAAAAGCGATAAGAGGTTTTACTCCAACATATTTATTGTTCCTACAAGACAAGGACAAGTCAGATCTGTTCCACAGCTAGAAGGTTTAAACAAGTTTTTTGAGGATGGCTTGATTCAAGATGGATCTCTTAGCTCATTACTTTAGGCAAAGGAGCAAGGATAATTACTGCTATAAATCCAAGCAATTGCTTACGTACACATTCTGGTCCACTCTTTTCCAAACGTATCTTAATGTATGTTCAGCATAGATGTGTAGTCTTAATTTCCTTTGGCACATAAGCATTGTTTTACGTTTAAAAGAAAAAATATAGCAAATGATAGATCTCATATCTTTGAGCCCTTAGAACTTTAGTTTGCAATATTTTTTTTTAATCATTTTTATTAGACAGTGTTCATTTGAGTGTAAGGGTACTTTGTTCAATACTTTTTATGTGTTTTGTGACACTTTTTATTTGCCAAACATTTTACCACAGCTTTGAAATTGGGGTAATGATTCTAGCATAAATTGTGATTGCGCTCAACTTATAATATTAGAGCATTTTAAATGAAGGGCAAACGATTGTGATCTAGCCCTAAGTGTGTAATGAAATAAATCCTGGAACCCCTGCAAACATCACAGATTTGTTTCCATTTGTACCTAGTGCATCACTTTGTAACTCTATACAATGTGAGTAATTCTCCAACTGTCTTTAATGGACATTTTTAAAATGGTTTAAAACTATGAAGGTTTCTTTCCACTTTTTTGAGGTATGAAGATCTTCTCAGAACAATGTTTTCAGGACCATCTGTCTACATTTATTATAGTGCACAGTGTTATATAGTATAATTTTTTTATTTTGCATGTCCTTATTGTTTTGATTTAACATCCCAGTTAATAATAATATTACTGTTTTGTATCTTAGTTAGATGATAGATAGATAGATAGATATAGATAGATAGATAGGTAGATGATAGATAGATGGATGGATAGATAGATAGACAGGCAGACAGATAGACAAATAGATAGACACAGAGAGAGAGAGAGAGAGAGAGAGAGAGAGAGAATAAAGAGATAGCGTTAGATTGATATAGATAGATGATAGATAGATAGATAGATAGATAGATAGATAGATAGATAGATAGAAAGATAGGTATGATGAGATCCTTACAATCCTTTTGATTGACACAATTACCTGTTACATGAGAGACAGTTATTTTATGAAATATACTTTCACTTGCAATCCTTCTTAACAGGATTTTCAGCAGTCAATAGACACCAACTCCATTGGATTGGATCAGTATGATTAACAGTACCCATCCGATCCAATCAGGATGATTGACAGCACCCATCAGATCCGATCGAGATGACTGACATCACCTGCTCATGTTCATTGCACAAGCCAAGGTTGAACCTTGTCCATGAGGCATATGATAAATGAAGCCCAATGTCTTTCATTGCTTTGAGGAGATCCTCTGCAACCTTTAACCCTTTAACCACTTGAGCACTTTCCCACCTGGGTGCTAAGGTGATTTAAGTTTTTTTTTAATTTTTTTTAACTTTTGTATTTTTTCCCCCAGATCCCCAAGACTTACTTCATTGGAAAGGTTAGGTGACTACATTTCCAACGGTGGGTCTTGGGGGTCTGTAGCTGCTTAGAAGTCTGAGATACAGGCGTCTAAGCAGCATGTCCCCTTTCCCTATACTTTGTATTGTACAAGTATAGCCGTCGTTAGCACCAGAGTGGGAAACTCTGCGACAGCTCAGAGCCATCGTTAGCACTCAAGGGGTTAAAGTACCATTACATACAAATATAAAATATATGTAAAAACTATAACAACTCTTAAATATTTATATAAGGCATATCTTATTTAAATTGTGCATTAATATGCTCTATTCAAAAACAATTAGACAGGAATAATTTAGGAAAAAAGTTATAATATTAATATCTAGTAAGATTTTAATCTTGAAATAAGTTTTGAGTTCGTTGAGATATGTAGAGGATCTCATTATTAATTTACCGCAGTCCTTTCCTGCCTAGTTTTGGTGTAATCGAAGATCTTTATTTTGTAAAAGATGTTCACATAGTTAAACTATCAAAATAAACCTTAAAAACAATGTCAATGCAATATGTAAATATATATATATATATATATATATATATATATATGTATATATATATATTATATATATTATGTTATATGGGTAATTTGAATCTCACATATTAAGCATATTGAGGGTAGCCTTAACTCTTGTATCAAATGTTTATAATGCAGCATTCCACAAGTTTTTTTTTGTATAAGTTGTAACATATGGTTCTAATATAAGATCCTCTCTACAAATGGTTATATGGGAATATTCTGTTATGTGCTATAACAACATTCTTATTTCCTGTGGGCCCCTTATGCAGATGTGAAGTTAACTACTTTTTTTATATATTTCCTGTGACCTCATGTATGACGAATACTTCAGTATAAAGTCTTTGTGTGTTCTTCAATAAATGGGAATCTTGTGAAAACACTCAGTTGCATGTGTGTGTGATTTCAGTGGTCACCCCAGGGCCCTGAAGAAAACATGTGCTGCACCCTTATCAGCCAGAGCAGAGCTAAGAAACAAAAGAAGGAACCCTACAAACTGGTGTCAGAAGTGGGATGAAACAGGGAACTCTCGGAAGGTGAGTTGAACAAAGAGTCCTTTTTATTCTGACCTTTTTTCTCTTACCACGAGACCCCTTAAGTTTCATTTTACATAGGAATAGTTGGGAAATATATATGTGAATCTTTGGTAGATTCTAACTATTGTCTAAAAAGAGGAATAGTAGATTTCTTTGGTAGAAATCAGGTTATATTAAGTCTGGCTGAAGGGTTAAACCATACATTTTCTTGCTGCTTGCTTTTGAAAAATATGCTGTATGGCTAACATTGCTTTAAAGTTATAAGATAAATACTGCATTGTTTATATGAATTCTTATGCTGCTTGCTTTTTAAATATGTTGTATGGCAAAATACTGTTTATTGTATTTAGAAAGTAAACTGTTGCTAATATGTATTGCTGTTTCTGAATGTTAGTAAAATGCTACATTTTTTCTGGTGAAGGGTGTCCCTTGACCTAGAGATAATTAATGCCAGAAACTACTAAAAGAACCAGCATAGTGATATTTTTTTCTCTCTCTCTTGTTGTAAACTTAAGCATTAAGCACAATAACTGGTAACGGAGTACAACCATTCTAGTTGATGTGGTTTTTGCAAAATGATTGAATAATTAATTGCTCTTAAAGGTAAAGGTATTGTACTTTTTTATTTTTATTATTTTTTTATTATTTATTTATTTTCTTTGTATTGTATTATATTTTGTTGTAAAAGTTTTAAAGGATAAGTTAGGAGTTGAGAATGGGCAAATCCCAGTCTAAACAATTTCCATCACCTATGCAAGGAGAAACATGTAAAGATTATGTGGGAAGCGTGTCGCCCGATGGGTTTATGTATATTATTCCTTGGGTTCAGAATATGGCAGAATGGACAGAAGCTATGAGAAGCTCTGATCCATTCCCCAGAGAGGGGGATAATGATAAATTTCATATGAATATGGTAAAAGGGTTGTGTCTAGGTGATGAAGAGGCATTTCCATGGTATAAAGGTGATCCAAGATGGAATATGGATTATATGAAAAAGGGTGGGGAAAATTGGCTGACTGTTGCTCCATACTAGCAATATATTGATATAGATGGGAATAAAAAGAAGTGTAAAAGTGAGAAGCAAAAACAGAGAGCATATTCACCCCCCCCCCCCTGCCCCATATAATGCCCCTCACCTACCTTTGCCATCATATAACAGACTATATCCTAGCCTCCCATCCCCTAGTGACATAGATCTAGAGACTATTGCTATTGCCTCTGCTCAGGTACCCCAGGAATGGTACTTGATATCAAGCTATTTTATGCACTTTACAGGGAGTGCAGAATTATTAGGCAAATGAGTATTTTGACCACATCATCCTCTTTATGCATGTTGTCTTACTCCAAGCTGTAGAGGCTCGAAAGCCTACTACCAATTAAGCATATTAGGTGATGTGCATCTCTGTAATGAGAAGGGGTGTGGTCTAATGACATCAACACCCTATATCAGGTGTGCATAATTATTAGGCAACTTCCTTTCCTTTGGCAAAATGGGTCAAAAGAAGGACTTGACAGGCTCAGAAAAGTCAAAAATACTGAGATATCTTGCAGAGGGATGCAGCACTCTTAAAATTGCAAAGCTTCTGAAGCGTGATCATCGAACAATCAAGCGTTTCATTCAAAATAGTCAACAGGGTCGCAAGAAGCGTGTGGAAAAACCAAGGTGCAAAATAACTGCCCATGAACTGAGAAAAGTCAAGCGTGCAGCTGCCAAGATGCCACTTGCCACCAGTTTGGCCATATTTCAGAGCTGCAACATCACTGGAGTGCCCAAAAGCACAAGGTGTGCAATACTCAGAGACATGGCCAAGGTAAGAAAGGCTGAAAGACGACCACCACTGAACAAGACACACAAGCTGAAACGTCAAGACTGGGCCAAGAAATATCTCAAGACTGATTTTTCTAAGGTTTTATGGACTGATGAAATGAGAGTGAGTCTTGATGGGCCAGATGGATGGGCCCGTGGCTGGATTGGTAAAGGGCAGAGAGCTCCAGTCCGACTCAGACGCCAGCAAGGAGGTGGAGTACTGGTTTGGGCTGGTATCATCAAAGATGAGCTTGTGGGGCCTTTTCGGGTTGAGGATGGATTCAAGCTCAACTCCCAGTCCTACTGCCAGTTTCTGGAAGACACCTTCTTCAAGCAGTGGTACAGGAAGAAGTCTGCATCCTTCAAGAAAAACATGATTTTCATGCAGGACAATGCTCCATCACACGCGTCCAAGTACTCCACAGCGTGGCTGGCAAGAAAGGTTATAAAAGAAGAAAATCTAATGACATGGCCTCCTTGTTCACCTGATCTGAACCCCATTGAGAACCTGTGGTCCATCATCAAATGTGAGATTTACAAGGAGGGAAAACAGTACACCTCTCTGAACAGTGTCTGGGAGGCTGTGGTTGCTGCTGCACGCAATGTTGATGGTGAACAGATCAAAACACTGACAGAATCCATGGATGGCAGGCTTTTGAGTGTCCTTGCAAAGAAAGGTGGCTATATTGGTCACTGATTTGTTTTTGTTTTGTTTTTGAATGTCAGAAATGTATATTTGTGAATGTTGAGATGTTATATTGGTTTCACTGGTAAAAAATAAATAATTGAAATGGGTATATATTTGTTTTTTGTTAAGTTGCCTAATAATTATGCACAATAATAGTCACCTGCACACACAGATATCCCCCTAAAATAGCTATAACTAAAAACAAACTAAAAACTACTTCCAAGACTATTCAGCTTTGATATTAATGAGTTTTTTTGGTTCATTGAGAACATGGTTGTTGTTCAATAATAAAAATAATCCTCAAAAATACAACTTGGCTAATAATTCTGCACTCCCTGTATCTACTAGGGACACACAATAAGATTTTGCTTCAATAGAGTCAATACAGTACTTATTCATGTTAACATTACTCTTTGCTCTGACAGATATGAAGAGTGTGTCTGATTTAAGTCAATTTGTGAATGAGTTTTGACATCATTCTCTTATGATCGTTTTTTGAAAAACGCAATTAAAATTTAAACTTTCTATCAATATACATGGAGAGGCATAAGAAACAATACTCTTTGCTTTTATAAATAAGAATAGTATGTTCAATTTAAGTCAATTGGTGGATTAGTGTTGACATTATTCTTTTATTATCGTTTGTTGAAAAACGCAATTAAATTTGGTTAATCCACTAATGGGCAGGATCTGCACTATAGTGATAATATTGGCTGAAATATTGCAAACAATGTCCCCCCCTTTTTTGATTCGCTATTTGAAATGTGATACGCATTACGTGATATTATTCATAAATCTTACATATAGATTTTTAATATCAAGCTATTTTATGCACTTAATCTACTAGGGACACACAAGATGTCTCCGTCTCAATAGAGTCAATATACTTATTCGTGTTAACATTACTCTTTGCTCTGACAGATAAGAAGAGTGTGTCTTATTTAAGTCAATTTGTGAATGATTTTTGACATCATTCTCTCATGATCGTTTTTTGAAAAACGCAATTAAAACTTAAATAAATTTAAATTTTCTATCAATATACATGGAGAGGTTTTATTTATTTATTTTTCTACATCAATAGAGTATTCACCTTCGTGTGATATAGGAAGGATGTTGACATCATTCTCTTATGATCGTTTTTTGAAAAACGCAATCAAATTTTCTATCAACATACATGGAGAGGATTTATGCATCAATTGAGGATTTTCCTATGTGTGACATAGGAAGGATGAATCTCATTATATGTGTGTTGAAAGGTGTGAATGAAAATCTGTTATTGGTAATAAACACAGATTTTTGTATTGTAAGACACTTTCGAATCCAATTGGTGAATAGAATTAATCTTTGACCAGGTGGGAGTGACAATTCTGAGTAAGCTAGACCTGCATGATTGAAAATTACAATCGAGTTTAGTAAATCATGTTGGGATGGAACGGTTGCCGTCATCTTTCAATGCTCCTGACACCTATTCTTGATTTTGAAACAATGTAGCAAATATCTAATACCTTATATCACAAAATTGTTTCAACATATTACTATCCTGACACCTGCTTGATATGATCATGTGATGAATCTTTAACCAATTACATTAAGCCTCTTGTGATAGGCTGCATCTAGAGGTGTGTGCTTAGAACCAATTTCTATTGGTCAATGACGATACAAATACCGGGTTGGGGCCCTGAATCTGGTTAGCCTCTGAGAAAGCCGTGCTAGCGGCGAAATGTACATCAGGCCTTGTCTGTGTGCATGAGACTTGCTAATTTGTGTTTACCTGGGACTTTTCTAAGCTTATATTGATGTGGCAATTGCCTCCCTTAATCAGTCATTTATAAACCGTTTCCTCTCCTGCTCTAGGTACCAGTATTGCTCAGATTAGGTAATGTTGTTGGGGTCAATCCCCTTTTTAGATTAGCTTTAGAGCAATCCGTGTATTCTCTGAGCCCTGAGGGTTACGGTGTATTTGAACTATTACCCAGGGAAGTAATTTTGTTTTTGAATTCTCACACACACAGTCCTGATCTGTTTCTTAATCTAAGTTTTAAATGTATGTCCACATATTTATGTTATACATTTGGAACTATTTACCAACCTTTTTTATTTTATTCTATCATTAGTAAAAGTTACGTTTTAATAACCAGTTCTGGACACAATCCGGTTTTCAATGCATACTGTTACTATATAGTGTTTTGTGAGTGCTGGGTACTGTCAAACTTCTCTCTCTTTTTTGTACCCCAGGAATGGACCTTGCCAGGACCTTCTGTAACTCCCCGATACCAGGTCACTAAACCCCCAATTATGCCCAAACCCCCAATTAAGGTTGAACCAATAACACCTTCCTACCCCCCTACAATAACCCAACAATATAAAAGAGGGAATGAAGAAGTAGAGGAGGAGGAGGCAGCTGTACCAGAAGCTAGTATGCCATTTCTTACTGTGGGAGACCAATTAATTATTAAGCCTTTGTCCCCGGGTGAATTAAGGGAAATTACCAAAGGAGCCCCAAACCCCCGTCAACATCCATCAGCTTGTATTATGTATTTAAAAAGAATGTTACAAGGACAAAACATGACACAGACAGACATAAGAATTATCATTGATGCACTTCTAGACTATGACCCTGAATCAGGTTGGGAGTGGGGTAATGTAAAGAGTATTAGTAAATTGAGTCGAGATCCAACAATTAACTATGCCCTAAACACATGTGAAGGACTTGATGAAATGTGGACAGAATTAAGTATAGAAATGCATAGAATATGGAAGGATAAACAAAGTATGTTAATTGCACTAGCGTGCAAACAGAATACAAATGAAACAGTAGTAGAATGTTAAGCGTTTTTATAAATGCTGGAAGGAAGAGGCTGGAATGGAATCAGGAGATGCAATGGGCTCTCTGAAGGTCCAGACTTGCATTTGTAATATGCAACCTCAGCTTTCCTTGTTGGTGAAGCAACTCGTCTCTGATTGGCCGGAGTTGACTCCAGCAGAATTCTTGAAAAGAATTCATGAAAAAGAAGGGGCAGGTTGTTTTGACATGAGGAAATTAGAGGAAAAAAATGCTGCTTTTTATCAAAAGCAGAGTTTACAACATTGTGATCCATTCCAGGCCAGGGAAAGGGATAATACAGGGAGTAATAGAATGAATGTGAGAGGGAGAGCTAGAGGAAGAGCTAGAGGGAATTATACTTCAAACAGAACACATTGTTTTAACTGTGGGGAACAGGGACATTGGAAAAATGAATGCCCAAAAACCCCCTAATAATTCTGGCCCCCCTTACAATCCCCGACAGTATAACAGACAGCCTTACATAGCCCCTGCACCCATGGAGGCACCCAAACACAACATACAATGGCCATATGGGTGCCTAGAAGGTAGCACTCCAATTTTTCCAGTGGTGTCAACAAGTTATCATGAGCAAACGTACTTAGTCCTAGAAGTGGAGGGAGAACCCCTACCATTTCTAGTAGACACAGGAGCTACATGCTCTGCCTTATGCTCAGATATGTATGATGTCCTTACTGGAAAATTTGAACCTTCTTTAGGGATTAATGGAGTGCTGATTCAGACTCGCATCACACCGCCACTTGAAGTTAGGGTACCCTGTACTGGCCAACAACGTGTTCACCCATTTCGTATTATAACTGGGTGTCCCCTTAACCTTTTGGGTCGTGATCTTATGGGTCCCCTTGGAGTGAAAGTAGCTGTCACTAGACAGGGTGGGTTAGACGTGAGTCTAGGGTCCACTAACCTGTGTTTTTATAATGACATATTGACAGATGTCCCATCCTCTGTATGGGCATCTTCAAAACTTGACATTGGTTTAGTTCAGTGTACACCATATAAAGCCAGATTAAAACCTAATTCTACTCCAGTGTTTATTAAACAATATCCATTGTCTAGAGAGAAGAAAGAAGGGATAAGACCCATGATAGAGGAATTCCTTAAACAAGGAATCCTCCATCCAGTAGTTTCTCCCTATAATACCCCCATAAATCTGATCCCAAAGAAAGACAATGAATATAGGTTAGTAAAAGACCTAAGGGCAATTAATGAAATAGTAATCCCAATTGCCCCAATAGTCCCAGATGTTACAACCTTAATCACAGCCATTCCACATGACGCCTGTATATTTACAGTCATTGATTTAGCTAACGCATTTTTTTCAGTCCGATTGGACCCTGAGACACAGCTACTTATGGCTTTTTATTATGATGGAAGTCAGCTTACCTGGACACGCCTCCCTCAAGGCTATGTGGCCTCACCTGCGGTCTACTCGCTGGTGCTCCAACGTAACTTGCGGTCATGGTCACCCAGCCAAGGTTCCGTCCTCCTTCAGTACGTCGATGACCTACTGTTGTGTAGTCCTAACCAGGAGGCTAATACAGTAGATACAATAAGTCTGTTAAAACACCTTGCTGCTGAAGGTCATAAAATAGCAAAACATAAGCTACAAGTAGGAGTGACAAAAGTGGATTACCTTGGTTTTGTGCTTTCCCAAGGCCACCGGTCCATTAGTCCCAAACGAATACAAGCGATTCAACAGATCCCAAAGCCAGTTACTAGAAAGGACATGCTCACCTTTCTAGGTATGACTAATTATTGCAGACAATGGATTCCTGAGTGCTCCCATCATGATTCCATTCTAAGGCAAGCCACAAAAGGGATAAGCCCTGAACATATACAATGGACCACGGACATGACTAAATCCTACATAGCTCTGAAGACTAGCATTATTAGTGCCCCTGCTTTGGGACTACCTGATTATTGTAAACCATTTCACTTGTATGCGAGGGACAATTGTAAAACCATGGCTGCTGTCTGTGCCCAAGAGCATGGTGGAGGCAATATGCGTCCCGTAGCTTTCTTTTCCAAAGTAGTTCCAATACCGGTACAAGGGATGCCGGCATGTCTCCGAGCATTGGCGGCTTGCACCATGGCTGTAGAGATGGTTGAAACAATCACACTAGGCCATCCAATAGTACTACACACTGGTCACCAAGTTTTACATCTTGTAAAAAATGTCACTACCCAACACATGACTTCTCAAAGACTTTCTGGTTATGAATGTATATTACTGAATAATACAAATCTGACTATTAAATATAGTAGTGTATCCTCAGGGCCAACTCAAATACTTAGTGCCTTACTTACAGGATCACCAGACTTTCCAACAGACCATGACTGTATAGAGGTAATACACCACATTACCACACCAAGACCTGACTTGATGGATAAACCTTTTGACCATGCTGATAATGTGTTTGTTGATGGTTCTTGTTCCCGACCTAGTGACGGTATTTATAAGACAGGCTATGCCGTTGTGCAACTACCAGACATTGTTCTAGATGCAGGCCCCATTCCTTATACTTCTGCACAAGCTGCAGAATTAATAGCACTCAAAAAAGCATGTAAATTGTTTGAAAATAAATCTGTTAATATTTACACTGACTCTCGCTATGCTTTTGGGGTTGTGCATGATTTTGGTATGATATGGAAACAACGTGGTTTTGTTTCAGCAGATGGCAAGAGAATCTCTCATACAGACCTGATTAATGACCTTTTAGAGGCCATACAACTCCCAAAGGACATAGCGATCATACATTGCCGTGCACATACATACAAGTCTGACCCTATTTCCTTGGGTAATGCGCTTGCAGATAAAATTGCTAAAGAGGCTGCTTATGTTTCTCATACACCCGGATCCACCATCCGTATGTATGCTGTTTTAGCCCCACCTTCATGTCCTACAGACCATATGCTTCTTGAACTCCAGGGAAATGCCACTCCTAGTGACATATCTTTCTGGACTACTAATGGGTTAACTTTAGATGAGAATGGTTTGTTTTCTAAAGAGGGGAAGGTGGGCATACCGGAAAGCAGTGCACCACTCTTTATAGCACAAGCCCATGGTGTTGGACACCTAGGTATAAAACCAACAACTAACTTGTTGAAGCAATCTTTCTACATTTAGAGGTATAGGTGATCATTGCAAGGCATATATTAATAGATGTGTATATTGCTTACAGACCAATGCAACCATTCCCAATAAAGCCCAGCATGACCACTTACCCCCACCTACAGCCCCATTTACACATCTACAAATTGATATTACACATAATCCAAAAACTGGCACTAAACAATTATATCTGCTTGTAATAGTTGACCAATCTAAGTGGCCAGAAGCTTTTGTTACTTAGAGGGAAGATCCAAAAACAGTCGCTAAAATTTTAGCCACTGAAATAATTCCCAGATTTGGTTGTCCCCTTCAGATTAATTCTGATAACGGTCCAGCGTTCATTAGTAAAATCACACATGAGTTAGATTCTTATGTGTTACCTTATTCCCTAGATTACTCTATGCCTCAAGAATTATACCTTTAGAAAGTTCTGCACTTTATTTTTTTACACTTTCCAGTGTACTGTCACAATGCAAAAGGTACTTTATAAATTGTATTCCCATTCTCAGTAGATATGAGCTACTAAGATAGCACCTCAGTTTCTTTATATACTGAGTGTAATATCCTTGCTGTACAGGGCATATATTTAGAAACATGTAGGCTATAGCCCCAGTTTATGCCAGATCTATTATTGTTCTCATGTTATTGTCATGTATGCTGGTATTAACGCCTTCTCGTAATAAATTGAGGAAATGGGGAAGAAAGGACAAGAAGGGGTTAAATAGCACTCATTCCAATATCTATTTGTAATACCAGTTGAAAAGTACTTCAACTTATAGGCTAGTTAGATAAACTTAAAAAATTTAATTTTTATTATATATATTATTAAAATATAAAAACCACTAGTAAGTATATATTAGGTTCCCAAACAAAACTAATAAATACGGCCACTATTAAAGAAAGGCAAAACAGTGCAGCCACCTCCCTGTATTCCTGGCCGGTATCTGGATACCCCGGCTTCAGGTGACAGAGATGGCCAAAAGCACTGAGTTCCCAGAGATAGCCGTAAGCAAGAAAAGACAGGAACGGTAATTATACTATATTTTAAAAAAACCAAACATTCACACTAACGCACAAACGCATTTCAGCCGAGTAGCGGCCTTTCTCAATGTGCTTTCAAACAAAAATTGACTAAGACGAGTCAGTGTGTGTGGCGGTCCTTTAATACCCTGTGTGATTACCCAATAGGCCAATCAGATCACATACATTGTTTACGCCCACCTTTGGGTGAATCAAATGTGATATGGTGTCACAGGGAGGAGTGGGGGTGTCATACCCAAGCGTGTGTGTTAATAGGTTATTAGTGTAATATGCTTTAACCAATCCGGAACATTGCTTGGATTGTTTACATACAACGAAGTTGCTATGATACCCTAATCTTGTTTATGGACTTCACCGCATACAGTTTATTTGCCCAAAGAAACCTTTGCATGCACTTGAAGAACGGTTGTGTTTGCCACTCTGTATATTCTAAATGGAAATATTGATTATACAAAAACCATCACTTCCATAGTTTATATGTAGCGGAGAAGTAACGGACCAAGGCTATCCTATAACCTGCATAAGTAATATATATAGACGTGAAGTAAAAATTTTTTAATAAACATTTTAATATTCATTGTGATCCACATATTGTTTAAATAAACTTTGTATTACTGTGAGCCACGAATTCAAAATGATTATAGTAGAAATTATTGCAGACATATATCTGTGATATCAAAGATTGTAATATCTTTTATAGAACATCAAAGACATATAATGTACATATACATCAAACAATAGGATCAAGACTGCTGTATAAGTTTAATATCATTATATATTCCCATCTTTCTGCACTGTTTATAATGTACCAGTGCATAATGAGGATTAATAACCAGTCATGTTCAATTATTATATCTTACTCCTATTGTTCTAGAGAGTATAGTATAAGGTCTGTGGTTTTCTATACTATTTTTAACCTAAAAATTTAAAAAAAATAATGAATCAAGTTTAAACTTTGTTCACTGACTATAAATGCTGTATTAGGATCATTATTATGTAAGAAATAATAATAGCATCAATACTCAAAATAAAATTTCCTTTGTTTAGACCAACAAAAGGATAATTTGGTGATGACTTCTGGGTACATGCTAAAGGATGGGAAAGAAACTGGAAATAGCTGAATGTTAAAGAGTACAACCTTTATTGTTAAATTAATTTAAATTCATTCATTTATAGGAACACCCAAAAATGATTGTCCTCATTCATGCCATTAGGCATTACAGAGTTCAAATTAAAGATCCATTTCGCTTCCTTTTTTCAATAAGACATGCTCTATATCTCCACCATGAATACCAGATCTTAAAGTTTCCAAACCCCAGCACCTAAATGTACTTGTTTTTCCATTGTGGTGTTGTAGAAAATGCCTTGCAACACTGGTAATTTGTTTAACCTTTTCCACATCCTTAGCAGCATTCCTAATGTTGCTAAGATGTTCAGTTATTCTTAGCCCCATCGCTCTGGTGGTCATGCCCACATAGAATAAATTGCAACTGCAGGTTAAACAGTATATAACATTCATGGTTTTGCAAGAGATGTGTTTTTGGATAGTCCATTTCCTCTTGAACCTATCAAGCATAGTTTTCTTTTTAACCATGTGTGTGCATACTTTGCAGTTGCCACAGGCAATTGAACCTTTATACAGAGGAGGTTTTTTAGCATTTCTGTCGAAATGACTGAATGTTAATTGGTCACTAAGGTTGCAGGCTCGTCTGTAGGTAAACAAAGGTTTCGCAGGGATTATGGATTTAAGCAGTTTGTCCGATTGCAAGATATGCCAGTGTTTTGTTAACACATTAGAAACTTGATTACTTTGACTGCAGTATGTTGAAATGAATCTCAAGGAATTAATATACTTATCTTTGTTTTTTGGTTTTAAAAGTTCCTGTTTTTATTTAATGCCCTCTGATAGGCCCTTTTTAGAGACTTGTGTGAATACCCTCGTTGTAGCAATCTGCTTCTCAGTTCATTAGCAGCTTTCTGGAAAGATTCCAGTGATGAGCTATTCCTACAGATTCTTAGATATTCACCCATAGGCAAACTTTTGATTGTATTAGGGTGATGATAACTACTTGCGCTTAAAATATTGTTAGTAGCCGTAGGTTTTCTGAAAGTGTCAGTTTCTAGATGGTCATTGTCTTTCTTAATGATTAAATCTAAGAATTCCACCTTTGTGTTATCATGTGTCATGGTTAGGTGAAGTCCAAAAGGGTTGTCATTAAGTAAAGAAATTAGCTCATTCAACATTTCGATAGACCCCTCCCATACAAAAAGGATATCATCTATATACCTGGACCAGTGGGTGATATGTTGTGTATATTGTTGTACAGTTTCGTGAAATACAAGTTTCCTCCCACCAGCCCAGGTATATATTTGCATAAGTTGGGGCGCATGAAGTCCCCATCGCCGTGCCACATGACTGCAAATAAAATTTCCCATCAAAGACAAAATAGTTGTGATCCAAAACAAATTCCAATAAATCCGTTATGAATTGTTTGGCTTCATTTGGTATACTGTCATCCTTATTCAAAAAATGGGAAATAGCTTTACAACCCCAATTTTTTCTATACTGGTATACAATGACTCCACGTCACAAGTGACAAGAGTAGATTGTTCGGTTACAGTCAGTGTATTGATTTCATTGAGGACATGCATCATGTCTTTAGTATGTGAGGGTAATGAGTCTGCAATATGTCTGAGTCTAGCATCTACATATTTACTGAACTTTTCCGTTAGGGACCCAATGCCTGAAACAATGGGTCTCCCCGGTGGGCATTTTTGACAGAGACAGAGATGGCCAAAAGCCCTGAGTTCCCCGAGATAGCCATAAGCAAGAAAAGACAGGAAGCCGGGGCCCTACTGGGTAATCACACAGGGTATTAAAGGACCGCCACACACACTGACTTGTCTTAGTCAATTTTTGTTTGAAAGCACATTGAGAAAGGCCGCTACTCGGCCGAAACGCGTTTGTGCATTAGTGTGAATGTTTGGTTGTTTTTAAATATAGTATAATTACCGTTCCTGTCTTTTCTTGCTTATGGCTATCTCAGGGAACTCAGTGCTTTTGGCCATCTCTGTCACCTGAAGCCAGGGTATCCAGATACCGGCCAGGAATACAGGGAGGTGGCTGCACTGTTTTGCCTTTCTTTAATAGTGGCCGTATTTATTAGTTTTGTTTGGGAACCTAATATATACTTACTAGTGGTTTTTATATTTTAATAATATATATAATAAAAATTAAATTTTTTAAGTTTATCTAACTAGCCTATAAGTTGAAGTACTTTTCAACTGGTATTACAAATAGATATTGGAATGAGTGCTATTTAACCCCTTCTTGTCCTTTCTTCCCCATTTCCTCATTTCATTACTTATTAGTTTAAGGGTAAGCACCAGGGATTTTTCAAATCTTTTAATTCCTACATATATCACTGCCACAGTGCCCAATTTTTTTCTGTTTTTTTAATTAGTTACTTGGTGGGCAAACTACTTTTTCATATCAATTTGAGCACGTGACTATTACATTTAAAACCACTATTTTTTTTACAAATGACAGCCTTTGATTTAGGAGCAGAAATGCTCCAGTGGTCAGAAGACATTAAAAATCTAACAGTTGATTTAAAAAGTAAAACACCACAGATAATGTACAAGTGGGGGAATGGTTACTATCTCTTAAAAATTTGAAACGAATTCGCAAACGTCAAATCAAAAGACAATGGAATATAGGAATGTTTAATTTTTATAATGACAACAAAGTAATACCTAGAGGGCTGAGACTTATGTTATTCTCGTCATTTCAAGATCTCAAACTCACATTAAAACTTAAATGGGAAGATGCTTTATCTGAGTGTTCTTTTAAACTTATGGGCTACCTGATAGAGCACGAAATGGATAAGTTGCATGAAATAAATGATGAAATTACTAAAATAGATGTGGATTTGAAACAATACGAATCTAAAGAAGAATTCCAAAAGTCTTATACAAAAAATAAGGAGGAAGTCGAGAGATCTGCTAAATATATTGCGGATAAAAAAGAGAAAAAAATTGATAGAGACCTAACTGATTACGCTAACAAATCTATCTATATGTGGAACACAAATAAAACTAACACTGACCCTGATTTCTCAGACAAAGATTGTGATACCACAGATGGGGACATTTCTGAAGAAGAAATAAGACCCAAACCAATCTTACGTAGTAGAATTACCCCACATAATCACACTGGTAGCATCCCCTTAGGCGTAGAACCCGAAGGGGTAGAGGAAAACAGACCTATAACAAGAAGGAAGGTCAAATTCAATCAAAAAACCTTTGCCAAAAAGAAATCAACCAACAAGAACTAAGTATAATTAATCTATCTGACAAAATTCTAACTGAGACCCAAATTTCAGTTTTAAAGAAAGGTTTGTCCTTTGTTCCAACCCCCATACTTGACAAGTTTGAGACTATTAGAGATGTACACCTTTTCACACGCAAAATACTGCTTAAAAAATATTTCTCAATAAACACTGAAAGTGATTCTTTAGATAAGAATGACGCTATAGTGATTGAAAATTTAATTTCTCTTCTAGAAGAATCTGAAAATGACCCAAATGAGATTACTAAGAAAAACACCAAATGGCGAGAAGTATTAAAAACTAAATCGCACTTTATACCCCCTACAGTACCTCCCATAATGCTTTAACGTTTCTAGACTTAGTATGCCACGACATACTAGCTATTCCAACAGACAGAGATAAAATTGTAACCAATCTATCTGTGGAGGAAAAATCAGCTTTAAACTCCATAAATGAATGGACGGATGTCCAGATCAAACAGAGCGATAAGGGGGGTAACATTGTAGTTTGGCCCACTAATATGTATATAAAGGAGGCCCAAAACCAACTTAGTAACTCTAAAAATTACAAAACTCTATTTGGGAACCCAACTGAAGATTTTTTAAAGCAGTATAACAAATTAATTAATTCAGCAGCATCTGATGGCACCATTGACAAAAAGGAACTTCAATTTTTAGAAGTTAAACACCCAAAAGTGGCAACGCTGTATTTACTACCTAAGATCCACAAAAATCAAAAATGCCCACCGGGGAGACCCATTGTTTCAGGCATTGGGTCCCTAACAAAAAAGGCCAGTAAATATGTAGATGCTAGACTCAGACATATTACAGACTCATTACCCTCACATACTAAAGACACGATGCATGTCCTCAATAAAATCAATACACTGACTGTAACCGAACAATCTACTCTTGTCACTTGTGACGTGGAGTCATTGTATACCAGTATAGAAAAAAAATTGGGGTTGTAAAGCTATTTCCCATTTTTTTTAATAAGGATGACAGTATACCAAATGAAGCCAAACAATTCATAATGGATTTATTGGAATTTGTTTTGGATCACAACTATTTTGTCTTTGATGGGAAATTTTATTTGCAGTCATGTGGCACGGCGATGGGGACTTCATGCGCCCCAACTTATGCAAATATATACCTGGGCTGGTGGGAGGAAACTGTTGTATTTCACAAAACTTTACAACAATATACACAACATATCACCCACTGGTCCAGGTATATAGATGACATCCTTTTTGTATGGGAGGGGTCTATCGAAATGTTGAATGAGCTAATTTCTTTACTTAATGACAACCCTTTTGGACTTCACCTAACCATGACGCATGATAACACAAAGGTGGAATTCTTAGATTTAATCATTAAGAAAGACAATGACCATCTAGAAACTGACACTTTCAGAAAACCTACGGCTACTAACAATATTTTAAGCACAAGTAGTTATCATCACCCTAATACAATCAAAAGTTTGCCTATGGGTGAATATCTAAGAATCCGTAGGAATAGCTCATCACTGGAATCTTTCCAGAAAGCTGCTAATGAACTGAGAAGCAGATTGCTACAGCGAGGGTATTCACACAAGTCTCTAAAAAGGGCCTATTAGAGGGTATTAAATAAAAACAGACAGGAACTTTTAAAACCAAAAAACAAAGATAAGGATATTAATTCCTTGAGATTCATTTCAACATACTACAGTCTGTCAGCCGTTTAGGAATCAGTCCGGGGTTTAACCCAACTGCTAGCGTGAAAAGTAAAACACACGTTAGCACACTGAGAAATAACCAGGACGTGACCCACTCAGGAAACAAATACGATAGGTTACAAAAAATAATAATAGTTCCTTTAAGCAGAATATCCACAAAAGAATTAGCGTTCCTTTTAGAAGATTTGAATCAAACAAATGATAAAAGTTCACTTAGCAACTTGTAGAAGTAAACGTCCCTTTTAGCAGGTTTTGAAATTTATAAAAGATAATGTTCTCTTTAAGCAGCTTGTAAAAGTAAATGTCCCTTTAATTAGGTTAGCAACAAACAAAAAGGCAAAGTTCTCTTTTGTAGCTTGTAAAAGTAAATGTCCCTTTAAACAGGTTTTCAACAAACAAAAAGATAAAGATCCTTTATAGCAGTTTGTAAAAGTAAATGTCCTTTAAGCAGGTTTGCAACAAACAAAGATAAAGTTCTTTTTAGCAGCTTGTAAAAGAAAATGTCCCTTTAAGTAAGTTTGTAACAAACAAAAGATTATGCATACTTAAGGCAAGGCTGTAGCAGGACAAGACTGAAGCTGACAGGCAAAGGCAATATATATCCAGAGATAGATAAAGGGACTAGGCAAAAGCAAGGTCAGGCAGGCAAGAGTCAGTATCTAGGCAGTAGTAGTAGGGACAAGGCATAAGCTAGGTCAGGCAGGCAGTAGTCGGTATCCAGGCATCAGTAGTAGGGATAAGGCATAAGCTAGGTCAGGCAGGCAGTAGTCGGTATCCAGAATCAGAAGCAAAGTCAGACAGGTTCAGAAATAGTACTCACAACGCCAGAGTAATCCAACAAACGGGCCCCGAGTAAAATCTCCCGCCGTGGTTTAAAGGCAGGAGCGGCGACGTCATCAGAGGGAGTGTCAGAGGACGCATCACGTTGCTAAGCAACGTGACGTCATTCACACTGAGAAGATCCGGGAGCCGTGGCAACACGGCGATGAACGGGAGGATCATGACAGCACCCCCCTCCTCAAGGACCCCTCCCGGGGACAGGACCAGGCCTAGCAGGGTGAGACTTGTGGAAGGCCTTTATCAAGGTAGGAGCATTTACTTGATGAGCCGGCTCCCAGGATCGTTCCGTGACTGGATAACCTTTCCAATGAATGAGATAATACAATTTCTTGCCACGGAGTTTGGAATCTAGAATGTGGCTGACCTCAAACTCAGGGTGTCCATGAACAAAAAGAGGTGGAGGCTTGGAAATAGGTTTAGAATACCTGTTAGACAACATAGGTTTCAGAAGAGACACATGGAATACAGGATGGACTTTGAGAGTCTTGGGTAAAGCCACCCGGTAAGCAGTGGAACACACTTGACCCAGTATTCGGAAAGGACCCACATATCGTGGTCCCAGTTTGGTAGAAGGTTGTTTTAGGCGAAGATAACGAGAAGAAATCCAAACTTTGTCACCAGGACGGTACTTGGGAGCCTTCTTCCGTCGAAGATCTGAATAGAACTTGTAACGTTTAGAAGCCAGAGAAAGAATATGATGTATTCTCCGCCAATGACGTGTTAAACTTTGGGCAAAAAGATCAGAAGCAGGATTTTCTGTGGAAGAAGTATGCAAAGGAAATGTTCTGGGTTGATATCCGTAGGCCGCATGAAAAGGAGAGGTCTGAAGGGAGGAATTATACCGGGCGTTATGAGCCAATTCAGCTAATGGGAGATAAGAGGTCCAGTTAGAGTGAAAATGATCCACATAATGTCTAAGATATGTTTCAAGCCACTGGTTTACCCTTTCAGTCTGGCCGTTAGATTGTGGATGATGTGAAGTAGACAGAGAAATTGTTGTTCCAAAGTGTTTACAAAGTGATCTCCAGAATCGGGAAACAAACTGTACCCCTCTATCTGAAACGATATCCAGAGGAAATCCATGTATTCTCACAATATGCAAAATAAAAAGTTCAGAAAGTCTTTTGGCAGACGGTAAGCCGGGTAAGGGAACAAAATGAGCTGTCTTAGTGAACCTGTCGACCACCACCCAAATAGTGTTGTTTCCAGCTGAAAAAGGAAGGTCGGTAATAAAGTCCATGGATACATGAGTCCAAGGCTGATGAGGTATGGGCAACGGTTGAAGCAAACCAGAAGGAAGTTGACGAGGAGACTTGTTTGTGGCACATTATGTGCATACTGAGACATAATCTTTAACATCTTGAGAGAGAGTGGGCCACCAGACATGTTGTTTGAGATTTCGAGCGGTGTTACTAATGCCAGGATGTCCAGAGAGGAGACTATCATGAGCCCAAAATAGGATCTTGGAACGAAGGCGTTCAGGAACAAAGAGTAGACCATCAGGAGGTTTACAAGACAAAGGAAGATTCTTTTGAGCAGACTGTAAATCTTGTAACCAGGAAGTTGATAACTGGGCTATGACTTCATGAGGTTGGAGAATGGTACCAGACTCAGGAATTGGGGTATCATGAAATTGTCTGGAAAGGGCGTCTGCTTTAATGTTTTTAGAACCGGGTATATAGGACAAATTGTAGTGAAACCGGGAGAAGAATAAAGACCAACGTGCTTGCCTGGAATTCAATCGTTTGGCCGTTTGGAGATAAAGAAGGTTTTTATGATCTGTGAGTATGGTAAACGGCAAAGAGGTACCCTCCAGCCAATGCCTCCATTCGTCCAGGGCCATTTTAATGGCAAGCAACTCTTTATTGCCTACGTCATAGTTAAATTCAGAAGGAGTGAACTTTTTAGAGAAGAATCCAACAGGATGAATTTTTCCAGTATCAGGAATTTGTTGGGAAAGAACAGCTCCAGCAGCAACAGAGGAAGCATCAACTTCCAGGATGAACTGAAAATCTGGATTCGGGTGACGGAGAATAGGTGCAGAAGAAAAAGCTTCTTTGAGAGACTCAAAAGCTTCAATAGCCTCAGGAGGCCATTCTTTACAATTTTGCCCCTTTCTAGTGAGAGAAGTAAGAGGAGAAGTAATAGTAGCAAAATCTTTGATGAACTTCCTGTAATAGTTGGCGAAGCCCAAAAAACGTTGCAGAGCCTTCAGAGAATCAGGTCTAGGCCAATCCAGAATGGCAGAAAGTTTAGTAGGATCCATTTCAAATCCAGATGCAGATATTACATAACCCAGAAAGGGTATGGATTTTTGATGGAATGAACATTTCTCCATCTTAGCAAACAGATGGTAATCTCTTAAACGTTGAAGTACTCTCCTGACGTGGTGCACATGATCTTGGTGGTTTTGAGAAAAAATCAGGATATCGTCAAGGTATATGATGACAAAGATATTCAAAAAATCACGAAAAATCTTGTTCACAAAATGTTGAAAAACCGCAGGAGCATTACATAGCCCAAAAGGCATGACCAGATACTCGTAATGCCCAAATCGAGTGTTAAAAGCAGTCTTCCATTCATCTCCCTTGCGTATACGGATAAGATTGTATGCACCATGTAGATCAAGTTTGGTAAATATGGTGGATCCTTGAAGATAAGTAAACAGTTCAGGAATAAGGGGTAGAGGATAACTGTTCTTGATGGTAATTTGATTTAGTCCTCTGTAATCAATACAGGGTCGTAGTCCGCCATCCTTCTTTCCTACAAAAAAGAAACCAGCCCCTACAGGAGAAGAGGAGTGTCGAATAAATCCTCTAGCCAGATTGTCTTTAATATATTCTTCCAAAGCCACGTTTTCAGGTCTAGAAAGTGGATATGTCTTGCCTCGAGGGTAAGTAGCCCCAGGAAGAAGATCAATGGGGCAATCAAAAGGACGGTGAGGAGGAAGACGTTCAGCTTCCTTCTTGGAGAAAACATCCACAAAATCATGATAAGGCATAGGTAGAGAGTCCGGAGTTTCAATTGTGAGAGCGATAGTGAGTGGTAACTTAGTGATCTTTTGAAGACATTGAGTCTGGCATGTTGAGCCCCAGGAGGTGAGTTCGCCAAAAGTTCAAGAAAAAGTAGGATTATGTACTTGGAGCCAGGGAAGTCCCAAAATGATGGGAAATTGAGGAGTAGAAATGACGTCAAAACAAATAGTCTCAGAATGAAGTATTCCAACAGTAAGAAATAAAGGTTTAGTAGCAAACTGAATGAATCCGGAACCCAAAGGATCTCCACTAACCGTAGAGACAGAAATAGAATACTTTTTCTTTAGTAAGGGTATAGTGTGAGTAGAGACAAATGTGGAGTCAATGAACACACCTCCCGCACCAGAGTCAACAAGAGCTTGGGTATGTATCTTACTATGTCCAACTTGAAGGGTTACTGGAACAAAGAGTTTCTTGTATAGGGAATGACTACTCTTTTGGCTTAACTTAGTTCCCTGGACAAAAGTTAAGCCCTGGCTTTTACTGGCCTGGTAGGACAATCCCTTAATAAATGCCCTTTAAGGCCACAGTACAAACACAGGCCAAGAGAACGTCTTCTCAAGCGTTCAGTCTCTGTTAATTTTATGCTTCCCACTTCCATAGGTTCAGCCTGATCAGGAGTAGGAGAGACAGGAGTGACTGGATTAGAAAAACGAGGAGCCGAACGAAAAGGAGTTCGAGTTGATGACCTCTGTGTTCTATCCCTTTCTTGTTGGCGTTCAAGAAATCTGGCGTCGAGACTGATACAAAGATTTATTAAGGCTTCCAAGGATTCTGGAAGTTCCCGATACACCAATTCATCCTTGAGACGCTCAGAAAGTCCTTTACGAAAAGCGGCTCTAAGTGCTCCCTGATTCCAAGTAGTTTCAGAGGCAAGTGTGCGGAACTCAATAACTGGTTGACTTCCTTGTCGTAAATCTAAGAGAGTCGCCTCAGCAGCGGAAGATCTTCCAGGTTTATCAAATACATTTGAAAATACAGAGAGAAATGCATCAACATCCAAAAGTATAGGATCATTCTTTTCTAGCAAAGGTGATACCCAAGCCAAAGCTTTTCCTTTCATTAAGGAAATAAGGAATGTAATTCTCGAAGAGGGAGTAGCAAAGAGAGTAGGGCTATTTCGGAAATGGAGACGGCACTGATTCAGAAAACCCCTACAGTCTTCAGGATTCCCATCATACTTATCCGGAAGAGGTATCCTGGGACTCAGTTGTACTTGAGACTGGTTGTTTGGGATCGAAGGAGGTAATGCCTCCTTAGGATTAGGATTGGGTGGTGCGGGAGGAACCAAACTTTGTAATAAAGCAGTTATTTGATCCAGCTTAGAATCCAGGGATTGCAAGTGGGTAGCATGAGATCCCAGTAGTTGTCCCTGGTGAGCCACGGCCATGGATAATTCAGTGGGGTCCATTTATGGCCCGTTTGTCAGCCATTTAGGAATCAGTCCGGGGTTTAACCCAACTGCTAGCGTGAAAATTAAAACACACGCTAGCACACTGAGAAATAACCAGCACGTGACCCACTCAGGAAACAAATACGATAGGTTACAAAAAATAATAATAGTTCCTTTAAGCAGAATATCCACAAAAGAGTTAGCGTTCCTTTTAGAAGATTTGAATCAAACAAATGATAAAAGTTCACTTAGCAACTTGTAGAAGTAAACGTCCCTTTTAGCAGGTTTTGAAATATATAAAAGATAATGTTCTCTTTAAGCAGCTTGTAAAAGTAAATGTCCCTTTAATTAGGTTTGCAATAAACAATAAGGCAAAGTTCTCTTTTGCAGCTTGTAAAAGTAAATGTCCTTTAAGCAGGTTTGCAACAAACAAAGATAAAGTTCTTTTTAGCAGCTTGTAAAAGAAAATGTCCCTTTAAGTAAGTTTGTAACAAACAAAATATTATGCATACTTAAGGCAAGGCTGTAGCAGGACAAGACTGAAGCTGACAGGCAAAGGCAATATATATCCAGAGATAGATAAAGGGACTAGGCAAAAGCAAGGTCAGGCAGGCAAGAGTCAGTATCCAGGCAGTAGTAGTAGGGACAAGGCATAAGCTAGGTCAGGCAGGCAGTAGTCGGTATCCAGGCATCAGTAGTAGGGATAAGGCATAAGCTAGGTCAAGCAGGCAGTAGTCGGTATCCAGAATCAGAAGCAAAGTCAGACAGGTTCAGAAATAGTACTCACAACGCCAGAGTAATCCAACAAATGGGCCCCGAGTAAGATCTCCCGCCGTGGTTTAAAGGCAGGAGCGGCGACGTCATCAGAGGGAGTGTCAGAGGACGCATCACGTTGCTAAGCAACGTGACGTCATTCACACTGAGAAGATCCGGGAGCCGTGGCGACACGGCGATGAACGGGAGGATCATGACACAGTCAAAGTAATCAAGTTTCTAATGTGTTAACACAACACTGGCATATCTTGCAATCGGACGAACTGCTTAAATCTATACTCCCTGCGAAATCTTTGTTTACCTACAGAAGAGCCTGCAACCTTAGTGACCAATTAACATTCAGTTATTTCGACAGAAATGCTAAAAAACCTCCTCTGTATAAAGGTTCAATTGCCTGTGGCAACTGCAAAGTATGCACACACATGGTTAAAAAGAAAACTATGCTTGATAGGTTCAAGAGGAAATGGACTATCCAAAAACACATCTCTTGCAAAACCATGGATGTTATATACTGTTTAACCTGCAGTTGCAATTTATTCTATGTGGGCATGACCACCAGAGCGATGGGGATAAGAATGACTGAACATCTTAGCAACATTAGGAATGCTGCTAAGGATGTGGAAAAGGGTAAACAAATTACCAGTGTTGCAAGGCATTTTCTACAACACCACAATGGAAAAACAAGTACATTTAGGTGCTGGGGTTTGGAAACTTTATGATCTGGTATTCGTGGTGGAGATATAGAGCAGGCCTTATTGAAAAAGGAAGCAAAATGGATCTTTAATTTGAACTCTGTAATGCCTAACGGCATGAATGAGGACAATAATTTTTGGGTGTTCCTATAAATGAATGAATATAAATTAATTTAACAATAAAGGTTGTAGTCTTTAACATTCTGCTATTTCCAGTTTCTTTCCCATCCTTTAGCATGTACCCAGAAGTCATCACCAAATTATCCTTTTGTTGGTCTAAACAAAGGAAATTTTTGAGTATTGATGCTATTATTATTATTTCTTACATAATAATGATCCTAATACAGCATTAATAGTCAGTGAACAAAGTTTAAACTTGATTCATTATTTTTTTAAATTTTTAGGTTCAAACTAGTATAGAAAACCACAGACCTTATACTATACACTCTAGAACAATAGGAGTAAGATATAATAATTGAACATGACTGGTCATTAATCCTCATTATGCACTGGTACATTATAAACAGTGCACAAAGATGGGAATATATAATGATATTAAACTTATACAGCAGTCTTGATCCTATTGTTTGATGTATATGTACATTATATGTCTTTGATGTTCTATAAAAGATATTACAATCTTTGATATCACAGATATATGTCTGCAATAATTTCTACTATAATCATTTTGAATTCGTGCCTCACAGTAATACAAAGTTTATTTAAACAATATGTGGATCACAATGAATACTAAAATGTTTATTAAAAGTTTTTTACTTCACGTCTATATATATTACTTATGCAGGTTATAGGATAGCCTTGGTCCGTTTCTTCGCCGCTACATATAAACTATGGAAGTGATGGTTTTTGTATAATCAATATTTCCATTTAGAATATACAGAGCGGCAAACGCAACCATTCTTCAAGTGCACGCAAAGGTTTCTTTGGGCAAATAAACTGTATGCGGTGAAGTCCGTAAACAAGATTAGGGTATTATAGCAACTTTGTTGTATGTAAACAATCCAAGCAATGTTCCGGATTGGTTAAAGCATATTACACTAATAACCTATCAACACACATGCTTGGGTATGACACCCCCACTCCTCCCTGTGACACCATATCACATTTGATTCGCCCAAAGGTGAGCATAAACAATGTATGTGATCTGATTGGCCTACTGGGTAATCACACAGGGTATTAAAGGACCACCACACACACCGACTCATCTTAATCAATTTTTGTTTGAAAACACATTGAGAAAGGCTGCTACTCAGCCGAAACGCGTTTGTGCGTTAGTGTGAATGTTTGGTTGTTTTTAAATATAGTATAATTACCGTTCCTGTCTTTTCTTGCTTACGGCTATCTTGGGGAACTCAGTGCTTTTAGCCATCTCTGTCACCTGAAGCCGGGGTATCCAGATACCGGCCAGGAATACAGGGAGGTGGCTGCACTGTTTTGCCTTTCTTTAATAGTGGCCATATTTATTAGTTTTGTTTGGGAACCTAATATATACTTACTAGTGGTTTTTATATTTTAATAATATATATAATAAAAATTAAATTTTTTAAGTTTATCTAACTAGCCTATAAGTTGAAGTACTTTTCAACTGGTATTACAAATAGATATTGGAATGAGTGCTATTTAACCCCTTCTTGTCCTTTCTTCCCCATTTCCTCATTTTATTACTTATTAGTTTAAGGGTAAGCACCAGGGATTTTTCTAATCCTTTAATTCCTACATATATCACTGTCACAGTGCCAAATGTTTTTCTGTTTCTTTAATTAACGCCTTCTCAACCTTACCTTAGACACACATACTATTATAGGTTTATATAGTATAACTAGCCAGTTGGGCACAACCTTGGTTTACAGACCAACTGTCACCTATATTAGAGGTTATGATTCATATATACTCGGTTAAGGTACAGGAATATAGCTAGTATACTGACCATCAGGGTAAAATGACATCTAGGCTACAAAATATTTTTGCCCATATAAGAGGAACTTATCTCTGTGAGCTATTTACATTTTGGCCTCTTGATTCAACCGATAATGTTTATAGTAGTACCCCCGAGCTCTAATATGGTTTCATTAAGCCATTAGGTACAGGAGTCTTAAATGGTAACCTCTCTGATATACTTCCTTATTTATGGGGTCATTGAATGTTTAATAATAATCTTTATGAGCAGCTATAACTTACTACATTCTCAAACCTTATAGACAGGTGACACTCTCTCATGTTGCTGTCATGTATGCTGACATTAACGCTTACTCGACTTTGTCTCTAGAATATAACTAGATTTCACCCTGCTCTCATCACTGGTAGCTTATATACATAAAGGTGTACTCATACCAGGGTTAAGTTTAGCGGTTCTTACTAGTACACAATTGTTGTTATTTGTTTATGCTAATCTTCTCCCAACCTCATTTATTAAGCCTGGAGGATCCATTCACCTCTGCAACCTCAATAATCTTAGGTAGTACCTTATATTATTCTGCTTGCTCCATTATTGTACATATTGTAGTCGGGAGATCTGTTGTAGCCAATTCCTATATAACTTATTGACCTAACATGTATATTTATATACTAAATAGTTTTAACAGTGGAATACCTCAACCTCTACACATTGAAAGGAGTATCACATTCTACTCTTACATAGACCTTAAAACACCACTATATATAGGGCTCACCAAGAATTCGTCCATCGCTACAACCTTAGTGAACTATGGTCCTCCTTATTAATTAATTAACTAATTAATTAAATATTCCACAGGTTGTTCCTTTGTAGGCTACCCCTATGATTATATAATCAGACTGTTACTTAATCCTTGCACTCTACTAATCTAGTATATTATAAGGCTCCGCTCCCCATCCCCTCCCCCACTCCACTTTGAGCGGATCTTGCCCGCTGAACTCCCTTTTTCCCTCCCGCTAACCTGGTCCAAGAGTGGCCAGAAAAATACTAAACTCCAATTGCCCCCAATGTTTTCTCTCTTTTAGATTAAATAACTGCATGAATGGCATTGTGGAGACCATACTTACTATATATATAATGTAAAAATGAGGTTTCATTATCCTTTATTGTTATACTGGTTGCACATATATTACAATTGTATGTTTGTTTGCCAGATACTGGTTGTAAATTTCATGATCTGCAATACTGGCAATATCGATACCAGACACTGTTCTATATTATATAGCTATTGTTTTGATGTTCTTCCAGAGACACATAGGATCCTTTCCAAGAATGGTTTTGCCCCCACTTTTTAGATATATTTTTGGGCATACAATAAATGTTTCACTGTTATATTTCCATAGTCACTGGATGAATACTTTATGTAATACTTGTCTTAACCTCAATAAAAAATATTTTTTAAAAAATAAATATATATATATATATATATATATATATATACACATACACACGTAACTTGTAAGCTACACTGTATATGTAATACCAAAATCACGTAAAAACCGGCATCGTCAGCTTTTGCGGGCAACACCGCATTGGTAATGGGGCCTCTGAGAGTAAATACTTTGATTAGCCAACTCAGGATCAGAAACCTTACTTACTGTTTCTTTAAATTTCCTTTTGCGTTTTCCCCGCAGCATGGGAAAAGCAGACAGCGCCTCAGATACCGCAGAAGATACCTGGGCAGCAATATCTTGCAAAGTAACTCCAGATGGAGCATGAGAGGAAACACAGGGCACTGCATGTGCAGATGAATAGGATTGGGACGCTTGAGGAAAAAACTGTGGCTCATCTGAAACAGGAGGCTCCTGAACAGCATCCTCCTTAGCTTATGATGGTTTACGGTCAAAAAGTCTATTTCTATAAGCTAAAGTTCTTTCAATACAAGAAGAGCAAAAATGTACTGGGGGTTCCACCTGGGCATCAAAACATAAGCTACAGGTAACATCCTGCACAGCCTCCTGATCCATAATACAAAAAATAGAAGCAAATAAAAAATTTAACCTTTAAACTTTTTTTTTACTTTTTTTTTTTATCTTTTAACAAAGGATATAGTACAGAACCAAAAAACGTTCTTAAATAAATGTTCCATTAAAATTTACCAAATCAAGAAAACATACCCCAGGATTACTTAGGTGCCCTACCTGTCCTGGAAGCCGCAGAAAACAGGAAAAAAACGATCCTGTTTACAATTCGGATTTCCAGAGAAGCAAAAACAGCAAAAACAGCAAGAAGTCTTCTAAACAGCAGAGCCATCTAAAATATGCGCACCTCACTCTTACAGGAAGTGAAGAAAAGCGCCAAAAAAACTCTGACATCACAGAACCAGAACCTCCCAAAAAGGGGCGGTCCTACAGCTGACAATAAAGCCTTTTTCAACTTTCTTGAAAAACAGGCTTAAAAACAAACAATAACCAGCCCCAAAAAGTACATAATCCATTTAAAAACTGATCCTTACTGAGCCATCAATAAAATAAATAACTCCTCACAGTAACAGTGCCTGCAAAAACTGCCATAAAAACCTGCACTCTGACAGGAATAATAAAAAACGTCCCCCTGCAGTGTTTCAGCTGAATAAGTGCCACATTTTTCCCTGCTACATAGAAAACTAAAACCGGCACTTACCATAATATTTATCTGTCTTGCAGTAGGACAGCTCACCTGGTTTTAGAGGATGCCATCCCTCACATGGACCTGTGGAAATACAGAAAGACTGAGTAAACTTACACAGGCTATCTAAATAGGGAAGCAATATGTTTTGGGAAAACGCAGTGAGGATTTTACCCCCACAAGTTCCCAATAGTTTAAAAGCCACCACTGCCCTACTGAAGAGACTGACATGGGATAAGGCTAGACCCTTTAGAAAGATCAGAGCAAACCTACTCTGCGTTAAAATCAAAAAATCTTGATTGTAAATCAGACACCAAAACTTCACCTCCTCCTTGCACTGCAGGCAAAGAGAATGACTGGGGAATATGGGTAAGGGAAGTGACATAGATAGCAGCTTTGTTGTAGTGCTATTTGCCTCCTCCTGCTGGCCAGGAGTGATATTCCCACTAGTAATTGATGATATCTTAGGAAAGAAATATTGCATAAAAAAGTATAAGAGTTCAAACATATGAGGTCTCAGGTGTTAGAAAAAAAGGCAGGCAATGGGCTTTAACATAGAGATGCATACATACTGTACATATACATGTCTAAATATGTATATGTATGTGTGTATTTATATATATATATATATATATATATATATATATATATATATACATATGTGTGTACATATGCATTATGTATTAATATGTGTATATACAGTATGTATTTACATACGTACAGTACTGTGAAAAATTCTAAGGCCACCATTATCAATGGTATAAGGACCATATATAATTATTTCTCATTCTCTTTATTAGAATACAACCAGAAAATACAGTATATTTATATGCAGTATTATACAACAGAATTAAATGAGAAAAAACAACATATATAAGCTAAAGTGTCAAGTATTTAGTGTGACCTCCCCTTATACTTGAGCAACAGCAGGAACCTGGCTCTTGTAAACCTAAATGGAATGTGACCCTAATTAATGTCATTGCTAGCACCTGTATTTGTCCTACTATTTCATGTCAGAATGTCTGCTGTGCAAAAGTTCAATTATACCAGGTTTGTACAAGACATGCTTGAGCATTACATACACATTTGGTATGAGTTTAATTCATTGGAAGCTTGCTAATAAGACCAACTTTCAATGACATAATTCCATTCAAAATGCCAAAGATCACAGACTTTAACAGACATTTAAATTCATACTTTTGCATCAGCAAGGCCACTCTAAAAGAGAAATCAGCAAACAATATGGATACTCAAGATGTGGTATTCAAACTGTTATAAAGAAATTTGAAGAATCAGGAGAGGTCAAGGACAAGAAAAGGTCTGGATTGCCAAGAAAACATTCAAAATCTGATGAGAAGTTTCTCAGTCCAGCAAGGACCTGGCTCAGCATCTGGCAGCTTCATCGGAATGCCAAGTTGACCCTTCTACAGTCCGAAGAAGCTTGATCAGAAATATTATTTGTGGAAGGGTAGCAGTCAAGAAATCACTTTTTTGGGAGGGGGACAGGGTATAAAGGCTAAGATATGCAAAAACTCACAAAGATTGGAATGAAGATCAGTGGAAAAGAGTATTATGGAGTGCCAAATTCAAGTTTGAAATTGTTGGGTCCAATTGTCGACAATATGTGAGAAGAAGAGTTGGAGAGAAATTGAAGAATGAGTGCTTGCGGCCTTCAGTTAAACATGGTGGAGGGCTTTTCCTGGTTTGAGGCTGCATTTCTGCCAGTGGTGTTGGCGCTATTGTCTGAATTGATGGGATAATGAATGTAAAGTATATTTCAACTATGTAAGTGGAACGCAACTGCAGATCAATTATTGTTTTGTTTCACCAGGGTTTTTGGGCTATTTAGGTGAGCATAGACCAGTAAACCTGTGGTGAATTAATATTAAGTTAGAGGTTCAATGCTGTTAGTACTATCACAACATGAATCCTTCTAAGCACAATATTTCCAATACTGTTAGACTGGCACAGTATGGAAAAAATAATGAAAAAATGATAGAAGAAAAATATGCTTCTAATTTAAAGAACTTGAGAGAACAAAAATTCTTTTTTAAGCTTACATTAAATAAACATGTAATGCAGGAGAGAGTTGGTTAATTCTTGTAAGAAGTAAGCTTGGTTTGCAAGAGATATACTTCTAACAAGTCACAGAGAATGCTTCAGTTGTCTTGTAGCTGCTACTTTGTAGCTGTGTTTATTGAGAGCAGCTGCTGCAGAGTAAGAGAGGAATTTGGCAAGATGCCCAGACTTGCGGTTGCAAAACCAAGTAACAGTTTTTATTTTGAAATAGTTAAATCCTCTTCAGTTCAAGCTTGTAATCTTAGAGCTCAAAGTCTTGTTCTTAAAGCAGCATATATATTATAAAGTGAGAAAGGAGACAGTGATTCCCCAGTATGAAATAGTGTGCAGAGTAATTTAGAAAACTGCAGCGCCTGTCAGCTCCAGTTAAATTAAGAGTGATGCTGTAAGTGTACAATAACAATTCAGCAGTTAAGTTCTCTATTAGTATGCATGGAATAAAATTAAGAGGTAACTTAGCTGTAAGTCCAAGGATGCAAACAGGATATTTCGGGGGATGTAATCCTTGTAGAAAATAGTCCAGAGTAATCCAAGCAAACAGTCCTTTATGAAAGCAGTTGGTTTGAGAAAAACAATGCAGCTCAGAGACTGCGTGTAAGCTGTTACTCCTGCTAATGAAAATAACTAAGCACCTGTTTGCTGACAGGTGGAGCCTTAAGTAACATGAAAGTGAGAGAACTATGTGATGAGAAGTGAGAGAAGTAAAACATGAAATGGAATCCTGACATAAGCCCCCCTTTCAAGGAAGCCGATCCTCGGCTTGATGCCTGGGTCTATGTGGATAGCGTCTATGGAAGCGGGAGAGAAACCGAGGGGCATTGATGTGGGTGTGCAGTTCCCAACTGTCATCATCTGGCGAGAAACCCTTCCACCTCACAAGGTATTGCAACTGACCATTGTAGTATCTAGAGTCCAATAGGTCTTGGACCTCAAATATGTCAACATCCAAGGTCACTGGATCAGGGGGAAGAATAGTTTTAGTCGTTGAGGTAGAGGAAGCCGGTTTCAAGAGCGAGACTTGGAAGGTGGGGTGAATAGGTAATGATGATGGAAGATCAAGAGTAACTGCATTGGCATTAACAATATTGCTTACTGTAAAGGGTCCGATAAATAAGCCAGCTAATTTTTTACTGGGAACAGGTATTTTGATATTTTTAGTTGAAAGCCAGACTTTATCTCTAGACATGTGCATGGCGAAAAAATTTGATTCGGATCGATTCGGAATTTTTCGAAGTTCGGTTCGGATCGATTCGAATTCGGAAAATTCTGAATCGATTCGTTTCGGATTCATTCGGATTCGAAGAAATTCGGTTCGATTCGGTTCGTAAATTCGGCATTTCGGTAAGTGTTAGGTGGGATTAGACTAGTATTATACTGTATATTAGGTGTTAACCTAACATACTGTACAATACTAGTGTAATCCCAATGGCCATCCGAATTTACGAATCGATTCGATTCGGAAAATTCGGCAGAATTTTAATTCGGAAATTCGGTTCGATCCGAATTGCCGAATTTTCCGAATTTCCGAATCGAATCGCACATGTCTATTTATCTCCTACTGCATAGACAGGAGAAGGTCTTCTACGGAGATCATAGTACTTCTTTTGTATAGCTTGTGCGTTCTGGATGTTTAGACGCAAGGAATGAAAATTTTCCGCTATCTTTTGTAGAAGGTCATCAACCGGGGGAGAAGTTGGGGCAATTGAGTCATGGATGAAGAAGTTAGGGTGGAAAGCGTAATTCGCAAAGAATGGAGACAAATTGGTTGTACTGTTTTTACTATTATTATATGCAAATTCTGCCATGTATAGGTACCGGGCCCACTCTGTTTGTTGGTATGAGCAGTAACAGCGGATGTACTGTTCAAGCCATTGGTTTAACCTTTCAGTTTGACCATTGGTCTGCGGATGGAAGGATGTACTAAGTCGATGATCAATCTGTAGATGTTGGGCGAGGGATTTCCAGAATTTTTAAGTAAATTGAGCTCCTCTGTCGGTTGTTATGATGTTCGGGATCCCATGGAAGCGTACAACCGAATTCAGGAAAAGTTGAGAAGTCTCCGTGGATGTGGGTACCTTGTGATACGGAATGAATAAAGCCATCTTTGTGAGAATATCTGTAACAACAAGAATAGTATTAAATCCAGAACTTAAAGGAAGTTCAACAATAAAGTCCATACCTATATGAGCCCAAGGTCTTTCAGGGATATCCATAGGTATTAGGTGACCATAAGGTTTATTTCTATCCTTTTTAGAAGTGATACAGATATCACAGTGTTGTATATAATTATGGACGGAATCAGACATGTTTGGCCACCAATAAAGTCTTGATAAGAGATCTAATGTCCTTTTGATACCAAGGTGTCCAAGCAAAGGAGGATCATGATGTTGTTTAATCAAGTCATTCCTAAGAGATTCTGGGATATATAGCTTGAAGTCTTGATAATAGAAATCAGCATTTTGAGTCAGATGTAGATGGGATCTCTGATTATCTGACTGTAGAGCAGTAAGGAGTTGAGTTTTAAATGTAGGCATCAGGCCCAAGAATTTGTCTGCAGGTATGATGGAAGTAACTTCTTGAGAATTTGGTGGTCTGGGATCTCTCCTGGAGAGAGAGTCAGCCTTCCCATTTTTAGATCCAGGTCTGTATACTATAAGATAGTTGAACCTGCTAAAATACAGGCTCCATCTTACTTGTCTACTGGACAGAGTTTTATTTTTCTGCAGGAATTCCAGGTTGCGATGATCTGTATAGATTATGATAGGTTGTACTGTGCCCTCTAGAAGATATCTCCATGTATCGAAAGCAGTTTAATTGCGAGAAGTTCTTTTTCTCCGATGGAGTAGTTAATCTCAGCTGGAGAGAATAGCTTAGAATAGAAAGCTACTGGATGAAGTGGTTGTGTAAGACTTTTCCTTTGGGAGAGAATAGCGCCAAGAGGAAAATCTGAAGAGTTGACCTCGAGGACGAATTGGAGGGAAGGATCTGGAAATTGTAGTATAGGTGCAGTAGTGAATGAAGTCTTCAGGTTGTGAAAGGCTTCATCGGCATCTTTATCCCAACGGAATGGCACACAGGTGCTGGTGAGTCTAGAAAGAGGTTTTATCTTTTGGGAGAAGTTCCTAATAAATTTGCGGTAAAAATTACTGAAACCTAGAAAGCGTTGTAATTCTTTTCTGTTAGTGGGTTGTGGCCAGTTTCTCACGGCTTCTACCTTATTTTCTTGCATTTGAATGCCATTGGGTCCTATACTGTAACCCAGGAAATCAATTTCAGCAACGTGGAAAAGACACTTCTCAAGTTTAGCGTAAAGTCTATGCACTTGCAGTCTTGACAAGACCCAGCTAACATGCTTCACGTGATCTTCTAAAGTTTTGGAATAAATTAGTATGTTGTCCAGGTATACCACAACGCAGATGTCAAGAAGGTCATGGAAAACATCATTCACGAAAAACTGAAATGTGGCCGGTGCATTAGTAAGCCCGAAGGGCATTACAAGATATTCAAAGAGACCATATCTCGTACGGAATGCGGTCAACCATTCATCACCCTCTCTAATTCGAACAAGATTATAAGCCCCTCTAAGATCAAGCTTGGTAAAAAAATTTGCATCTTGAAGGCGTTCGATAAGTTCGGGGATGAGTGGTAAGGGATACCGGTTTTTGATGTTTATTTTGTTCAACTCCCTAAAATCAATTATAGGTCGAAGTGAGTTGTCTTTGTTTCTGACAAAGAAGAAACCAGCTGCGGCAGGTGAAACAGAGGGGCGAATAAAGCCTTTTTTCAGGTTTTCATCTAAATAGGTTTTAAGATGGTCCAACTCTGGTTGACAGAGAGGGAATAGATGGCCGTATGGAGGTGTGGTTCCTGGTTTGAGGTCAATAGGACAGTCGTAGGTCCGATGAGGAGGTAAGCTGTCTGCCTCCTTTTTGCTGAAGACTTCTTTAAATTTGTCGTAAGCTTTGGGGATACTGGGCACTTCAGTAATATGTAAAAGAGTTGTAGGATGTAAGCAACTTTGTTGACAGTATTTAGAATTAAATTTGATGTCAAGAGAACTCCAAGTTATTGTTGGTTCATGTAATCGAAGCCATTGTAAACCTAGGACAATAGGGAAGAGTGGAGAACTGATAATATCAAACGTGATATATTCTTGATGTGAGTCAAAGGTGGTAACCAGAATGGGGATGGTATGTTGTATTATAGGTCCTGAAGAAATTTCAGACCCATCCACTACTCGAATAAAAACAGGAGACAATTTTTTTATGAGTGGTATTTTATTTGTTAATGCAATAGAAGCATCCATGTAGTTTCCTTGTGCGCCTGTATCAATTATGGCCTCTTTCTTCAGCTGTTTGCAGTCCCACTGTAAAGAGAGGGGTAGAATACAGTGAATGGGTTTATCATACACCAATAGAGAAGTCAAACTAGAAAATGACTTACGGTTCTTGTTCTTGCATAGAGATGGACAATCCTGAACAGAGTGAGCAGCGGAACCGCAATACATGCAAAGTCCCTTGGATTTACGTCTGAATCTTTCTTCAGAAGTGAGGGGGCCTCAAATGAAGCCAATCTCCATAGCCTCTGGAGCACTGCTAGAAGAATGAGCAGTGGAAGTTGTTTGAATGGGGTGAGTAGGCCTTTTATAGGAGGGCTCTGTGTGCTGGCGTTCCGTCTTTCTTTCTCTTAATCTCCTATCAATCTGCATAACCAATCTCATAAATGCTTCCAAAGAGTCTGGGATATCTATACGAGCAAGTTCATCTTTCACCTGATCAGACAGACCTAATATAAATTGACTTTTAAGAGCAACTGCATTCCATTGGGAATCAATAGCTTGTTGTTTAAATTCAGTAATATAGGTCTCGACTGGTCGGTTGCCTTGTTTTAACTTCCTCAGTTTATCATCCGCTGTATGTTGGAGGTTGGAATCTGAATATAACTCATCCATAACAGCAAGGAAGGACTGTAAAGAGGACAGAAGAGGGCTGTTTGACTCAAACAAAGTATCTGCCCAAATGCGGGGTTCCCCGCGTAGATAAGTAATCATGCTCAACACCTTGGTCCTGTCATTAGGATATGTGACAGGTTTCAGACTAAATGTTAGTACACAAGCATTTCTGAATTGACGATACTGACGTCTGTCACCATGGAAAAAATCTGGCGGAGCAATGATTGGCTCAGTAACAGGCTGTGCAGGAACAGGTTTGCTAGAAACTGAATCTTGAATAACCTTCCTAAGGGTCTCATTCTCTACTTTTAAATCCCTGAGACCCTGGTTAAGTTCATCCTCTCGTTTAGAAAGGTTATAAACAATTGTTGGGAGATCTGCTGGTTCCATTGTAAGGCTTAGTTATTATGTAAAGTCTATTTCAACTATGTAAGTGGAACGCAACTGCAGATCAATTATTGTTTTGTATCACCAGGGTTTTTGGGCTATTTAGGTGAGCATAGACCAGTAAACCTGTGGTGAATTAATATTAAGTTAGAGGTTCAATGCTGTTAGTACTATCACAACATGAATCCTTCTAAGCACAATATTTCCAATACTGTTAGACTGGCACAGTATGGAAAAAATAATGAAAAAATGATAGAAGAAAAATATGCTTCTAATTTAAAGAACTTGAGAGAACAAACATTCTTTTTTAAGCTTACATTAAATAAACATGTAATGCAGGAGAGAGTTTGTTAATCCTTGTAAGAAGTAAGCTTGGTTTGCAAGAGATATACTTCTAACAAGTCACAGAGAATGCTTCAGTTGTCTTGTAGCTGCTACTTTGTAGCTGTGTTTATTGAGAGCAGCTACTGCAGAGTAAGAGAGGAATTTGGCAAGATGCCCAGACTTGCGGTTGCAAAACCAAGTAACAGTTTTTATTTTGAAATAGTTAAATCCTCTTCAGTTCAAGCTTGTAATCTTAGAGCTCAAAGTCTTGTTCTTAAATCAGCATATATATTATAAAGTGAGAAAGGAGACAGTGATTCCCCAGTATGAAATAGTGTGCAGAGTAATTTAGAAAACTGCAGCGCCTGTCAGCTCCAGTTAAATTAAGAGTGATGCTGTAAGTGTACAATAACAATTCAGCAATTAAGTTCTCTATTAGTATGCATGGAATAAAATTAAGAGGTAACTTAGCTGTAAGTCCAAGGATGCAAACAGGATATTTCAGGGGATGTAATCCTTGTAGAAAATAGTCCAGAGTAATCCAAGCAAACAGTCCTTTATGAAAGCAGTTGGGGCGCGATTCGATATAGATCGCAGTTTGCGGCGCAAGCGAGGGAACCCACGTCGCCAGCAGTTTCAGCTCGCAACTCGAGCCATCCAATATGCGGCGCCGTCACTTGCTAAAGTGGCGCAAGTCTCACAAACCAGCGATGTCCAGAAATCTGCGTAAGTACAGATTTTTGGAGTCGCCAGTGACTTGCGCCACGTTAGAAACTGCCGGCGCCTATAAAACCTGACTAAAGTCTAAATCACCCGCACTGTCTAACACGCCTCCTAAACATAGCCCGACACGTCTAACACGCCTCCCTAACATAGCCCGACACGTCTAACCCTCTATCCGCTATCCCCCCTCACTATCCTAACAATAAAAAAGCTATTAACCCCTAAACCGCCGCTCCCGTACCCCACCGCAACCTAATAAAGTTATTAACCCCTAAACCGTCGCTCCCGTACCCCGCCGCCAGCTATATTATATCTATAACCCCCTAAAGTGAGCCCCTAACACCGCCGCCATCTATATTAAAATTATTAACCCCTAATGTAAGCCCCTAACACAGCCTCCATCTCTATTAAAATGATTAACCCCTAATTTAATCTACCTACCCCGCCGCCAGCTATATTATCTATATTAACCCTAAGTATATTATAGTTAATATAGGTATTACATTATATATATATTAACTATATTAACCCTAATTATATTAGGGTTAATATAGTTAATATAGTTACGATAGTATTTATTTTAACTATATTAACTCTATCTAACCCTAACACCCCTAACTAAATTTATATTAAATTAATCTAATTCATTTATAAACTAAAATATTCCTATTTAACTCTAAATACTTACCTATAAAATCAACCCTAAGATAGCTACAATATAATTAATAATTACATTGTAGCTATGTTAGGGTTAATATTTATTTTACAGGTAAATTGTTAATTATTTTAACTAGGTATAATAGCTATTAAATAGTTATTAACTATTTAATATCTACCTAGTTAAAATAATTACCCAATTACCTGTAAAATAAATCCTAACTTAAGTTACAAATATACCTACACTATCAATAAATTAAATAAACTACAAACATCTATCTAAAAATACAATTAAATTAACTAAACTAAATTACAAAAAAAAACAAACACTAAATTACAAAAAATAAAAAAAAGATTACTAGATTTTTAAGCTAATTACACCTATTCTAAGCCCCCTAATAAAATAATAAACCCCCAAAATAAAAAAAATTCCCTGCCCTATTCTAAATTAAAAAAAGTTCAAAGCTCTTTACCTTACCAGCCCTTAAAAGGGCCTTTTGTGGGGCATGCCCCAAAGAATTCAGCTCTTTTGCATACAAATACAATACCCCCCCCCCCCCATTACAACCCACCACCCACATACCCCTATTCTAAAACCACCCAAACCCCCCTTAAAAAAGCCTAACACTACCCCCCTGAAGATCTCCCTACCTTGTCTTCACCACACCGGGCTGAACTCCTGATCCGATCCGGGCGATGTCTTCCTCCAAGCGGCAAAGAAGAATTCTTCCTCCGGCGATGTCTTCCTCCAAGCGACAAAGAAGAATTCTTCCTCCGGCGATGTCTTCCTCCAAGCGGCAAAGAAGAATTCTTCCTCCGGCGACATTTTCCTCCAAGCGGCAGCAAAGTCTTCATTCTTCCGGCGGCATCTTCAATCTTCTTTCTTCGCTCCGCCGCCGCGGAGCATCCATCCCGGCCGACGACTGAACGACGAATGAGGTACCTTTAAATGACGTCATCCAAGATGGCGTCCGCCGAATTCCGATTGGCTGATAGGATTCTATCTATTCTATTCGGATCAGGAGTTCGGCCCGGTGTGGTGAAGACAAGGTAGGGAGATCTTCAGGGGGGTAGTGTTAGGCTTTTTTAAGGGGGGTTTGGGTGGTTTTAGAATAGGGGTATGTGGGTGGTGGGTTGTAATGGGGGGGGGGGGTATTGTATTTGTATGCAAAAGAGCTGAATTCTTTGGGGCATGCCCCACAAAAGGCCCTTTTAAGGGCTGGTAAGGTAAAGAGCTTTGAACTTTTTTTAATTTAGAATAGGGCAGGGAATTTTTTTTATTTTGGGGGTTTATTATTTTATTAGGGGGCTTAGAATAGGTGTAATTAGCTTAAAAATCTAGTAATCTTTTTTTTATTTTTTGTAATTTAGTGTTTGTTTTTTTTGTAATTTAGTTTAGTTAATTTAATTGTATTTTTAGATAGATGTTTGTAGTTTATTTAATTTATTGATAGTGTAGGTGTATTTGTAACTTAGGTTAGGATTTATTTTACAGGTAATTGGGTAATTATTTTAACTAGGTAGATATTAAATAGTTAATAACTATTTAATAGCTATTATACCTAGTTAAAATAATTAACAATTTACCTGTAAAATAAATATTAACCCTAACATAGCTACAATGTAATTATTAATTATATTGTAGCTATCTTAGGGTTTATTTTATAGGTAAGTATTTAGATTTAAATAGGAATATTTTAGTTTATAAATGAATTAGATTAATTTAATATAAATTTAGTTAGGGGTGTTAGGGTTAGATAGAGTTAATATAGTTAATATAAATACTATAGTAACTATATTAACTATATTAACCCTAATATAATTAGGGTTAATATAGTTAATATATATATAATGTAATACCTATATTAACTATAATATACTTAGGGTTAATATAGATAATATAGCTGGCGGCGGGGTAGGTAGATTAAATTAGGGGTTAATCATTTTAATAGAGATGGCGGCAGTGTAAGGGGCTTACATTAGGGGTTAATAATATTAATATAGCTGGCGGCGGTATAGGGGGATTAGATTAGGGGTTAATAATTTTTATATAGGTGGCGGCGGTATAAGGGGTCAGATTAGGGGATAGATAAGGTAGATGACAGCGGTGTAAGGGGTTCTAATTAGGGGATAGATAAGGTAGATGGCGGCGGTTTTAGGGGCTCACAGTAGGGGGTTAGTTTATGTAGATGGCGGCGGGGTCCGGGAGCGGCGGTTTAGGGGTTAATAACTTTAATAGGGATTTCGGGGGGGATCGCGGTTGACAGGTAGATAGACATTGCGCATGCGTTAGGTGTTAGGTTTATTTTAGAAGATCGCGGTTGACAGGGAGATAGACTGCGCATGCGTTAGGTGTTAGGTTTATTTTAGCAGCCAGTTTAGGGAGTTACGGGGCTCCAATAGTCAGCGTAAGGCTTCTTACGGCTGCTTTTTGTAGTGAGGTGAAAATGGAGTAAGTTTTCTCCATTTTCGCCACGTAAGTCCTTACGCTGCATATTGGATACCAAACTGCGCTGGTTTGGTATACCTGCCTATAGCCCAAAAAACTACGGGCGACGGCAGAAATATACGCGCGTAACTTCTAGGTTACGCCGTATATGTGATACCAAACCAGCGTAAATATTGGCGTCGCCGGCTTTTGCGGGCGACGATTTTTATCGGATCGACCCCTTGGTTTGAGAAAAACAATGCAGCTCAGAGACTGCGTGTAAGCTGTTACTCCTGCTAATGAAAATAACTAAGCACTGTTTGCTGACAGGTGGAGCCTTACGTAACATGAAAGTGAGAGAACCATGTGATGAGAAGTGAGAGAAGTAAAACATGAAATGGAATCCTGACAATGAATGCAGAAAAGTACAGACAGGTTTTAGTTCATCATGCCATTCCTTCTGGAAAGCACCTAATTGGGAAGCTTTTATTTTGCAGCATGATAATCCAAAGCACACTACTAATGCAGTGAAATCATATTTGGAGAGAAAAACAGCTGATAAAGCACTGACAGTCATGGACTGGCCTCCACACCTGAATATTACAGATTCAGTAAGGTGAGTCTGTAATGGATCACCTGAACAGAGAAATAAATAAAAAAACAACCTAAATCTAAAGAAGACCTTTGGGAAGTGCTGAAAGAAGCCTGTTATAATATACTAGAAGTTAGTGCAAAGGGAGGTCACACTAAATATTGACTTTTGCCTGAAGAAGACATTTTGTTCTGAAAAATTAGTTTTTTTAAAATATTTTGTGTACATATTTCCTGTATTTTCTGTTTGTATTTTAATAAAGAGACTGAGAAGTAAATATGGGTGGTCATTAAACTTCACTAAAACAACAAAGCTGGTAGTCTTTTATGCAGTACTGTATAAACACATATAAACTAATAAATACATAAGTGAACACATATATACATATATATATATATATATATATATATATATATATATATATATATATATGTGTGTGTGTGTGCATTAGAGCCCTTTTTATAATCATATATATATCTATATTTATAGATATATATTTTACCAAAAAAACATCAGATATCTATAAAAATATGTATTTAAACATAAATAGAACATATTCTGCTATGTAAAGAACATTGGAATATGAAATATTTTTATTTCATGTCGGGTTAACGCACTTGAGTAAACCCGTTTGGGTTAGCGTGCAAGTAAGGGTGTATGTTTCTTTTCTACTTTTCGCGCATCATTGACATCTACAGGTGAATATGTTATTGCGTTACATAAAAACCTCATAGTGTACCCCTTTCGCTATTTTCAATTGACGCCGAAAAGGTTTTTGATAGAGTAAACTGGTTGTTCCTAAGAGAGGCAATGAGGTGTATGGACTTTTGGTTACCCTTCCTGGACATAGTGTTTACGTTTTGCTCCCATCCAAATGCTACGGTCTGAGCAAATGGGGTTCTCTCTGACTCTTTCACAATTTCCAACGGTATCCGTCAGGGCTGCCCACTCTCCCCACTACTTTTCATCCTCTCAATCGAAGTCCTAGCCCAAAAAATCAGACTCAATAATAAAATATCAGGTTTTAGTATCGGAGGCATAGAATACAAACAGGCAATGTACGCCGATGATATTCTGTTCATCCTTACCAACATCTCAGACACACTCCCGGAACTTCTACATGAACTTGACTTATATGGGAAATTTTCAAACTTTCCCCTCAATATAACTAAATCGGAGCTCCTTAATATATCTTCCCCCCAACACACCATCGACCACCTTAAAACCAAGTACCAACTCAAGATAGCACATAGTAAACTTAAATATCTGGGAATCTTCCTGACCCCTAAACTAAAGGATTTATACACACAAACTATCTAACCCTTAAAGATGAAATCGCTAAGTATCTAGGGTCCTGGAAAAATAATCAGGTGTCGTGGTTAGGGAGAGTCAACATAATAAAAATAAACATCCTCCCATGTCTGCATTATATCTTCCAGACACTCCCCATTCTGCCCCCCCCCAACTTAATACCACAGTTGCAAAACCTAATAGAAAAATGTATTTGGAACGGGGGAAAAAACAGGGTGCGTAGACACACTATGTGTCTCCCCAGAGACAAAGGCATAACATTTTCAAGTTCCCCTTAGCAGCGGAAACACTACATGAATGGGACAGGATTATAGCAACCAGTTTACAAATTTTCACACGCTATTCACCATTGTTACCCGTTAGAAAAAACCCTAACCTGCCCTACTCATCCACAGGCCTTTCCTCTAGAGATAAGTACAAACTAAGAGAAGTAATACTACACTTCACCCTTGAGCAGGGCCAGATAGTTCCTATAACCAAACTTCAAGAATGGGACAAGAATCTATTTTCATCATGGCTAACAAAACATCAGCTTATTGATTATATCACTACACATAAACAAAAAGCCAAAATGAATAGAGACCTCACGCCTTTCAAACTGCTGTGTGTTAGTACGGTTGTCCCCAGTCACTTTATCTCAGTCATATAAAAACTCTTACGATTACCCAGTGAATTATCTACAGTCACCCTCTTACACATGGACATGGAATAGGGCATTGGGGGAGAATATTCACCATAAGAAATGGCTACAATAGTTCAGGATAGCTAGGGCTGCCTCTACATCAGCAGTTATGCAAGAAGCCCATTTTAAATTTCTAAGCAGATGGTATCATACCCCTGAGCGTCTCCATAAAACCAATCCTCTCATTAGCAACAAATGCTGGAGGGATGCTCTCACGTTGGCTCTATACATCTGGTGGATGTGTCCACACTTAACTTCCTACTTGAACAAAATCATTAAAACCATATCAGAAATAATAGAGATGGATAACTTCCCCATTCTACAACTTATTATGTTCCTTGCCATTCCCAAACTCCAGCATAAAGCAAAGCTCACACTAATACTGATCATGCTCAATAGCGCAAAAAATCTCATCCCTAGGTTTTAGAAGTCTTACATATCTCCACACCAAACGATTGGCATAATAATGTCACGGACCTACTTTATCTAAAGACAGGGAAATTGGACCTATACCAGGAGATTTGGAATGAACATTGACCTCTACAGATGGTAAACACACTAGGCCCCTAACTCAGTCTATCTGAATACAGTAATTTACCCCTACCTATTTTTTTTTCCTTTTTCTCCCCCTCCCTCTCTTCCCAACTACCCTTTCTACTTCTCAGGAACACAAAAAGTTTTAAAGTTTTTTTTAAAAAATTCTAAAAGTTTTTATGTTTCTGAATTAATATCTTATTTGTGTACAACAAATAGCTCATAAATGTTAAGAAAATTAACAAGCTACCTTCTTTTCATATAAGTTCATGAGTGTTAGGTATACATCTGCTGTAAGATACCACTCATAAGGATGCTGGAAACTTGAAAGACTGTTTCATTCTATGCCTTTTTGTACAACTCATAAAGGACAACATTGTAGACTTCTCTAACCATAGTTAATCGAGAAAATATGAACATTGAGTCTGTCCTCAGTACATGCCTGTTGTGTTTTATGAAGACTTCAACGTTCTGAATAAAGTTTTTCTTATTTGCAAAACCCTGTGAGTGTTTTCAATTTAGTGCAATCATATTTTCTGGCTGTACTGCACTATCACCTAGATTACAAGTTTTGCATTCGTGTTTTAACGCTGAAAAAATGGCCATTTCAGCGTTAAAATAGCACCGCAGCCATTACGAGTTTTGCGGTGAGGCTAAAAAACTTGCGTTGCAGCCTATACCAACAAGATCCGTTCCGCAATCTAAAAGCAGTAGTTATGAATTTTACGCTACAAAACTGTAACATAAAACGCATAACTAAAGTGTTACAAAGTGCAATAAACACCCATAAACTACTTATTAACCCCTAAACCGAGGCCCTCCTGTATCGCAAATACTATATTAACGTTATTAACGCCTAATCTGCCGCTCCCGACATCGCCGCAACTAAAAATAATTATTAACCCCTATTCTGCTGCTCCCCGACATTGTCACCACTATAATAAAGTTATTAACCCATAAACCGCCACCCTCCCGCATCGCAAACACTATTTAAATATTATTAACCCCTAATCTGACATCCGCCCACATCGCCCCCACTGTACTAAAGTTATTAAGCCCTACACCGCCGCCACTATAATAAACCTATTAACCCCTAAACTGCAAGACCCCAACAATGAAATATACTAAAGTAAAATATTAACTCCTAAATTGAAAGACCCCACATCGCAATAAACTAAATTAAACTAGTAACCCCTAAACCTAACCATAACCCTAAGGTAACCCTAACCCTAACACCCCCTAACTTTATATTAAAATTACAATTTCCCTATCATAAATTATATTAAATCTTACCTGTCAAATTAAAAGAACTAAGTTTAAAGTTCCAAGTTTTGTCGGTATAGCTCTACTGCAAGCCTTTTAGCCTGTACAGCAACATCAGTCCCGCACACGTAAAAATGTCATTTTTTCATGGGACTTCCATAGCGTTGCCATTACAAGTTTTGCAGTAAGGCTAAAAAGCTTGCTTTGCAGCCTATACCGACAAGATCCGTTCCACAATCTAAAAACAGTGGTTATGAGTTTTACGCCACAAAACTGTAACATAAAACTTATAACTAAAGTGTTGCAAAGTGCACTAAACACCCATAAACTACCTATTAACCCGTAAACTGAGGCCCTCCCGCATTGCAAATACTATATTAAAGTTATTAGCCCCTAATCTGCCGCTCCTGACATCGCCGCCACTAAAAAGAATTATTAACCCCTATTCTGCCGTTCCCTGACATTGTCACCACTATAATAAAGTTATTAACCCCTAAACCACCACCCTCCACTATTTAAATATTATTAACCCCTAATCTGCTGTCTGCCCACATCGCCCCACTGTACTAAAGTTATTAAGCCCTACACCGCCAAGACTATAATAAACATATTAACCCCTAAATCGCAAGCCCCCACAACAAAATATACTAAAGTAAACTATTAACCCTAAACCCAAAGCCACCACATCGCAATAAACTAAATTAAACTAGTAACCCCTAAACCTAACCATAACCCTAACCCTAACGTAACCCTAACCCTAACAAACCCTAACTTTATATTAAAATTACAATTTCCATAACTTAAATTAAATTAAAACTTACCTGTCAAATTAAAAGAACCAAGCTTAAAATAACAATTAAACTAACTACCCATTAAATAAAACTAAACTACACATTAAAATAATCCTAACAATACTACTACAATTACAAAGTATCTAATTACAAAAAATAACAAACACTAAATTATGAAAAATAACAAACGAAATTATCCAAAATAAAAAAGAATTACACCTAATCTAGCCTACAATATTCTACCAATAGCCCTTAAAAGGGCCTTTTGTGGGGTATTGCCGCCGCATTGCCGCCACACCCGGAACCCTCCGCCACCTACATTAAATTTATTAACCCCTATCCTGTCCCCCCTACACCGCTGCCACCTACATTATATTTATTAACCCCTATCCTGCCCCCCCTACACCACCGTCACCTACATAACATTTATTAACCCCTATCCTGCCCCCCTACACCGCCACCACCTACATTACATTTATTAACCCCTAATCTACCCCCCCTATACAGCCGCCACCTACAGTACATTGATTAACCCCTAATCTACCCACCTACACCGCCGCCAATATATTAAATTAATTAACCCCAAAACCTAAGTCTAACCCTAACCCTAACACCTTCTAACAAATATTATTTAAATTAATCTAAATAAATATTCCTATAATTAAATAAATGAATCCTATTTAAAACTAAATACTTACCTATAAAATAAACTCTAAGGCCTAGATTTAGAGTTCGGCGGTAGCCGTCAAAACCAGCGTTAGAGGCTCCTAACGCTGGTTTTGGGCGCCCGCTGGTATTTGGAGTCAGTGATTAAAGGGTCTAACGCTCACTTTTCAGCCGCGACTTTTCCATACCGCAGATCCCCCTACGCCATTTGCGTAGCCTATCTTTTCAATGGGATCTTTCTAACGCTGGTATTTAGAGTCGTTTCTGCAGTGAGCGTTAGATCTCTAACGACAAGATTCCAGCCGCCTGAAAAAAGCAGGAGTTAAGAGCTTTCTGGCTAACGCCGGTTTCTAAAGCTCTTAACTACTGTACCCTAAAGTACACTAACACCCATAAACTACCTATGTACCCCTAAACCGAGCTCCCCCCACATCGCCGCCACTCGATTAAAATTTTTAACCCCTAATCTGCCGACCGCCACCTACGTTATACTTATGTACCCCTAATCTGCTGCCCCTAACCCCGCCGACCCCTATATTATATTTATTAACCCCTAACTTGCCCCCCACAACGTCGCCGCAAGCTACTTAAAATAATTAACCCCTAATCTTCCGACCGCAAATCGCCGCCACCTACGTTATCCCTATGTACCCCTAATCTGCTGCCCCTAACATCGCCGACCCCTATGTTATATTTATTAACCCCTAATCTGCCCCCCACAACGTCGCCGACACCTGCCTACACTTATTAACCCCTAATCTGCCGAGCGGACCTGAGCGCTACTATAATAAAGTTATTAACCCCTAATCCGCCTCACTAACCCTATCATAAATAGTATTAACCCCTAATCTGCCCTCCCTAACATCGCCGACACCTAACTTCAATTATTAACCCCTAATCTGCCGACCGGAGCTCACCGCTATTCTAATAAATGTATTAACCCCTAAAGCTAAGTCTAACCCTAACACTAACACCCCCCTAAGTTAAATATAATTTTTATCTAACGAAATAAATTAACTCTTATTAAATAAATGATTCCTATTTAAAGCTAAATACTTACCTGTAAAATAAATCCTAATATAGCTACAATATAAATTACATTTATATTATAGCTATTTTAGGATTAATATTTATTTTACAGGCAACTTTGTAATTATTTTAACCAGGTACAATAGCTATTAAATAGTTAAGAACTATTTAATAGTTACCTAGTTAAAATAATTACAAATTTACCTGTAAAATAAATCCTAACCTAAGATATAATTAAACCTAACACTACCCTATCAATAAAATAATTAAATAAACTACCTACAATTACCTACAATTAACCTAACACTACACTATCAATAAATTAATTAAACACAATTGCTACAAATAAATACAATTAAATAAACTATCTAAAGTACAAAAAATAAAAAAGAACTAAGTTACAGAAAATAAAAAAATATTTACAAACATAAGAAAAATATTACAACAATTTTAAACTAATTACACCTACTCTAAGCCCCCTAATAAAATAACAAAGACCCCCAAAATAAAAAATTCCCTACCCTATTCTAAAATACAAAAATTACAAGCTCTTTTACCTTACCAGCCCTGAACAGGGCCCTTTGCGGGGCATGCCCCAAGAATTTCAGCTCTTTTGCCTGTAAAAAAAAACATACAATACCCCCCCCCCAACATTACAACCCACCACCCACATACCCCTAATCTAACCCAAACCCCCTTAAATAAACCTAACACTAATCCCCTGAAGATCTTCCTACCTTGTCTTCACCATCCAGGTATCACCGATCCGTCCTGGCTCCAAGATCTTCATCCAACCCAAGCGGGGGTTGGCGATCCATAATCCGGTGCTCCAAAGTCTTCCTCCTATCCGGCAAGAAGAGGACATCCGGACCGGCAAACATCTTCTCCAAGCGGCATCTTCTATGTTCTTCCATCCGATGACGACCGGCTCCATCTTGAAGACCTCCAGCGCGGATCCATCCTCTTCTTCCGACGACTAGACGACGAATGACGGTTCCTTTAAGGGACGTCATCCAAGATGGCGTCCCTCGAATTCCGATTGGCTGATAGGATTCTATCAGCCAATTGGAATAAAGGTAGGAATATTCTGATTGGCTGATGGAATCAGCCAATCAGAATCAAGTTCAATCCGATTGGCTGATCCAATCAGCCAATCAGATTGAGCTCGCATTCTATTAGCTGATCGGAACAGCCAATAGAATGCGAGCTCAATCTGATTGGCTGATTGGATCAGCCAATCGGATTGAACTTGATTCTGATTGGCTGATTCCATCAGCCAATCAGAAAATTCCTACCTTAATTCCGATTGGCTGATAGAATCCTATCAGCCAATCGGAATTCGAGGGACGCCATCTTGGATGACGTCCCTTAAAGGAACCGTCATTCGTCGTCTAGTCGTCGGAAGAAGAGGATGGATCCGCGCTGGAGGTCTTCAAGATGGAGCCGGTCGTCATCAGATGGAAGAACATAGAAGATGCCGCTTGGAGAAGATGTTTGCCGGTCCGGATGTCCTCTTCTTGCCGGATAGGAGGAAGACTTTGGAGCACCGGATTATGGATCGCCAACCCCCGCTTGGGTTGGATGAAGATCTTGGAGCCAGGACGGATCGGTGATACCTGGATGGTGAAGACAAGGTAGGAAGATCTTCAGGGGATTAGTGTTAGGTTTATTTAAGGGGGTTTGGGTTAGATTAGGGGTATGTGGGTGGTGGGTTGTAATGTTGGGGGGGGGGTATTGTATGTTTTTTTTACAGGCAAAAGAGCTGAAATTCTTGGGGCATGCCCCGCAAAGGGCCCTGTTCAGGGCTGGTAAGGTAAAAGAGCTTGTAATTTTTGTATTTTAGAATAGGGTAGGGAATTTTTTATTTTGGGGGTCTTTGTTATTTTATTAGGGGGCTTAGAGTAGGTGTAATTAGTTTAAAATTGTTGTAATATTTTTCTTATGTTTGTAAATATTTTTTTATTTTCTGTAACTTAGTTCTTTTTTATTTTTTGTACTTTAGATAGTTTATTTAATTGTATTTATTTGTAGCAATTGTGTTTAATTAATTTATTGATAGTGTAGTGTTAGGTTAATTGTAGGTAATTGTAGGTAGTTTATTTAATTATTTTACTGATAGGGTAGTGTTAGGTTTAATTATATCTTAGGTTAGGATTTATTTTACAGGTAAATTTGTAATTATTTTAACTAGGTAACTATTAAATAGTTCTTAACTATTTAATAGCTATTGTACCTGGTTAAAATAATTACAAAGTTGCCTGTAAAATAAATATTAATCCTAAAATAGCTATAATATAAATGTAATTTATATTGTAGCTATATTAGGATTTATTTTACAGGTAAGTATTTAGCTTTAAATAGGAATCATTTATTTAATAAGAGTTAATTTATTTCGTTAGATAAAAATTATATTTAACTTAGGGGGGTGTTAGTGTTAGGGTTAGACTTAGCTTTAGGGGTTAATACATTTATTAGAATAGCGGTGAGCTCCGGTCGGCAGATTAGGGGTTAATAATTGAAGGTAGGTGTCGGCGATGTTAGGGAGGGCAGATTAGGGGTTAATACTATTTATGATAGGGTTAGTGAGGCGGATTAGGGGTTAATAACTTTATTATAGTAGCGCTCAGGTCCGCTCGGCAGATTAGGGGTTAATAAGTGTAGGTAGGTGTCGGCGACGTTGTGGGGGGCAGGTTAGGGGTTAATAAATATAATATAGGGGTCGGCGATGTTAGGGCAGCAGATTAGGGGTACATAGGGATAACGTAGGTGGCGGCGGTTTACGGAGCGGCAGATTAGGGGTTAAAAGTGTAATGCAGGGGTCAGCGATAGCGGGGGCGGCAGATTAGGGGTTAATAAGTGTAAGGTTAGGGGTGTTTAGACTCGGGGTACATGTTAGAGTGTTAGGTGCAGACGTAGGAAGTGTTTCCCCATAGGAAACAATGGGGCTGCGTTAGGAGCTGAACGCTGCTTTTTTGCAGGTGTTAGGTTTTTTTTCAGCTCAAACAGCCCCATTGTTTCCTATGGGAGAATCGTGCACGAGCACGTTTTTGATGCCGGCCGCGTCCGTAAGCAACTCTGGTATCGAGAGTTGCATTTGCGGTAAAAATGCCCTACGCTCCTTTTTTGGAGCCTAACGCAGCATTTGTTTTAACTCTCGATACCAGAGTTAAATTTATGGTGCGGCCAGAAAAAAGCCCGCGGAGCGTTAACAGCCCTTTTACCGCCGAACTCTAAATCTAGGCCTAAGATAGCTACAATATAATTAATAATTACATTGTAGCTATTTTAGGGTTTATTTTTATTTTGCAGGCAACTTTGTATTTATTTTAACTAGGTACAATAGCTATTAAATAGTTAATAACTATGTAATAGCTACCTAGTTAAAATAATTACAAATATACCTGTAAAATAAATCCTAACCTAAGTTACAAATACACCTAACACTACACTATCAATAAATTAATTGCATAAATTAACTACAATGATCTAAATTAAAATACAATTAAATAAACTAAAATATATTACAAAAACAAACAAACACTAAATTACAAAAAATAAAAAAATATTACAAGAAGTTCAATCTAATTACACCTAATCTAAGCACCTTAATAAAATAAAAAAAGCCCCCAAAAATAATAAAATTCCCTACCCTAAACTAAATTACAAATAGCAATTAAAAGGGCCTTTTGCGGGGCATTGTCCCAAAGTAACCAACTCTTTTACCAGCCCTTAAAAGGGCTTTTTGCAGGGCATTGCTCCAAAGTAATCAGCTCTTTTACCTGTAAAAAAAATAAATACAATAACCCCCCAACATTACAACCCACCAGCCACACACCCCTACTCTAAAACCCACCCGATCCCCCCTTAAAAAAACCTAACACTACCCCATTAAAGATTACCCTACCTTGAGCCGTGTTCACCCAGCCGGGCCGAACTCTTCATCCGATCCGTGCACAAGTGGTCCTCCAGCCGGGCAGAAGTCTTCATCCGATCGGGGCAGAAGAGGTCCTCCATCCAGTAGAAGTCTTCATTCAAGCAGCATCTTCTATCTTCATCCTTCCGGTGATGAGCGGCTCCATCTTGAAGACCTCCGGTGCTGAACATCCTCCTCGGCCGACGGACTAACGACGAATGACTGGTCCTTTAAGTGACGTCATCCAAGATAGAATCCTATCAGCCAATCGGAATTTGAGGAACGCCATCTTGGAAGACGTCACTTAAAGGACTAGTTATTCGTCGTTAGTCCGTCGGCCGAGGAGGATGTTCCGCGCCGGAGGTCTTCAAGATGGAGCCGCTCATCGCCGGAAGGATGAAGATAGAAGATGCCGCTTGGATGAAGACCTGCTGGATGGAGGACCTCTTCTGCCCCAATCGGATGAAGACTTCTGCCCGGCAGGATGAACACGGCTCAAGGTAGGGTGATCTTCAATGGGGTAGTGTTAGGTTTTTTTAAGGGGGGATCGGTTGGGTTTTAGAGTAGGGGTGTGTGGGTGGTGGGTTGTAATGTTGGGGGGGTATTGTATTTATTTTTTTTACAGGTAAAAGAGCTGATTACTTTGGGGCAATGCCCCGCAAAAACACCTTTTAAGGGCTGGTCAAAGAGCTGATTACTTTGTAATTTAGTTTAAGATAGGGAATTTTATTATTTTGGGGGGCTTTTTTATTTTATTAGGGGGCTTAGATTAGGTGTAATTAGATTAAACTTCTTGTAATTTTTTTATTTTTTGTAATTTATTTGTTTTTTGTAATATAGTTTAGTTTATTTAATTGTATTTTATTTTAGATCATTGTAGTTAATTTATTTAATTAATTTATTGATAGTTTAGTGTTAGGTGTATTTGTAACTTAGGTTAGGATTTATTTTACAGGTAATTTTGTAATTATTTTAGCTAGGTAGTTAATAAATAGTTATTAACTATTTAATAACTATTATACTTAGTTAAAATAAATACAAAATTGCCTGTAAAATAAAAATAAACCCGAAAATAGCTATAATGTAATTATTAATTATATTGTAGCTATCTTAGGGTTTATTTTATAGGTAAGTATTTATTTTTAAATAGGATTCATTTATTTAATTATAGGAATATTTATTTAGATTAATTTAAATAATATTTAAGTTAGAAGGGTGTTAGGGTTAGACTTAGGTTTTGGGGTTAATTAATTTAATATAGTGGCGGCGGTGTAGGGGGGTAGATTAGGGGTTAATCAATGTACTGTAGGTGGCGGCGGTGTAGGGGGGCAGGATAGGGGTTAATAAATGTAATGTAGGTGGCGCAGGACTCCGGGTGCGGCGGTTTAGGGGTTAAACAATTAATTTATTTGTTGCGGGGTCCGGGATCGGCAGGATAGGGGTTAATAACTTTATGTAGGTGGCGGCGGTATAGGGGGAGGCAGATTAGGGGTTAATAAGTATAATGTAGGTGGCGGTGGGGTCCGGGAGGGGCGGTTTAGGGGTTAATATAGTTATTATAGTTGTGGCGGGGTCCTGGAGCGGCGGTTTAGGGGGTAATAAGTTTATTATAGTGGCGGCGGGGTCCAGAAGCGCCTGTTTAGGGGTTAATAAGTGTAAAGTAGGTGGCGGCGGTGTAGGGGGGGAAGAGTAGGGGTGTTTAGACTCAGGGTACATGTTAGGGTGTTAGGTGCAGACACTTCCCATAGAAATCAATGGGATATTGGGCAGCAGCGAACATGACCTCTCGCTGCTGTCAGACTCCCATTGATTCCTATGGGATCCCCACCTCCAGGGCGGCAGATTGAAAACCAGGTACGCTGGCCTGGAATAGTGGCGAGCGTACCTGGTAGGTATTTGATAACTACTAAAAGTAGTCAGATTGTGCCGAACTTGCATTCGGAACATCTGTAGTGACGTAAACATCAATCTGTGTCGGACTGAGTCCGGACTGAGACTAAATTCTACTTTTGCCTGGCTGTAGGGCTTGATAACTACAGCGAATCAGCGTTGCCACAAATACGCTGCGGAATTCCAGCATATTTGCGGTTGATGGCTTGATAACTAGAGGCCATAGGCCCCTATTTAACAAAGTCTGGCGGACCTGATCTGACAGTGTGGATCAGGTCCGCCAGACCTCACTGAATGCGGAGAGAAATACGCTCTCCGTATTCAGCATTGCACCAGCAGCTCTCAAGAGCTGCTGGTGTAACGCCGCCCCCTTCAGACTCATGGCCAATGGGCCGCCAGCAGGGGGGTGTCAATCAACCCGATCGTACTCGATTGGGTTTAATTCCAGCGATGTCTGTCCGCCTGCTCAGAGCAGACGGACAGGTTATGGAGCAGCCTGCAGGCTCGCCAGAAACACGGGGCATCAAGCCCTATAAAAATAAAAAACCCCACCCAAAATGGAAAAAAAAAAACCTAACCTACAATAAACTACCAATAGCCCTGAAAAGGGCCTTTTTTGGGCATTGCCCCAAAGATATTAGCTCTTTTCCCTGAAAAAAAATACATGAATGTATTAGATGAATCATCTAATATAATAGATGAATCATCCAATAGAATGAGAGCTGCTTAAATCCTATTGGCTGATTTGAACACCTTATCTAATAGCCCTAAAAAAATAAAAAAGCCCACCCAAAATGAAAAAAAAAACCCTAGCCTACAATAAACTACCAATAGTCCTTAAAGGGCCTTTTTTGGCATTGCCCCAAAGATATCAGCTCTTTTCCCTGAAAAAAATCATTTATGTATTAGAGATTCATCTAATATAATAGATGAATCAATCAATAGAATGAGAGCTGCTTAAATCCTATTGGCTGATTTGAACAGCCAATAGGATTTCAGCAGCTCTAACTCCTATTGGCTGATTCAAAATTTTCAGCCAATATGAATGCAAGGGACACCATTTTGAAACAGCTCCTTTGCATTGAAGATTCAGTGTATGAAGAGGATGCTCTGCGCCCGATGTTTTCAGGATGGACCCGCCCTGCCCCGCTGGAATCAATATAGAAGGTGCCGCCTGGATGAAGATAGAACAGGCTACCTGGATAAAGACTTCTTGCCGCCTGGATGAGGACTTCGCTGTCTGGATGAAGATAGAAGAGGCTGCCTGGATGAAGACTTCTCGCCGCCTGGATGAGGATCATTCAAGCGGGACTTCAAAAACTGTAAGTGGATCGTCTGTGGTTAGTGTTAGGTTTTTTTAAGGGTTTTTTGAGTGTTTTTTTTTTTAAATTAGGGTTTGGGCAGCTAAAGAGCTAAATGCCCTTTTAAGGGAAAAACCCATACAAGTGCCCTTTTCAGGGCAATGGGTAGATTAGTTTTTTTAGATTTTTTTTATTTTGTGGGTTTGGGGGGGGGGGGGGTGTAATGTTAGTGGGTCTTTGTAATTTTTTTTCAGGTAAAAGAGCTGTTTAACTTAGGGCAATGCCCTACAAAAGGCCCCTTTAAGGGCTATTGGTAGTTTATTCTAGATTAGGGTTTTTATTTTGTGGTGGGTTTTTTTTTTAAATGAGTATTAGAATGGGAATCATTTTTATTGTTTTTGATAATGTGCTTGTTATTTTGTGTAATGTATTTTTTTCCTTTTGGGGTGGGTTTTTATTTTTAGGTTAGGGCTTGGGCAGCAAAAGAGCTAAATGCCATTTTAAGGGCAATGCTCATACAAATGCCCTTTTCAGGGCAATGGGTAGATTATGCTTTACTTTATTTTGTGGGTTTGGGGGGTGAGGGTTTGTATACTGTTAGGGGGTGTTTGATTTGTTTTGTAGCAAAAGAGCTGTTAACTTTAGGGCAATGTCCCACTTTTAAGGGCCCTTTGTAGCTTATTAAAGAGTAGATTTTTTTTTAAAAAAAGGGTATTAGAATATAAATAATTTTTATTGTTTTGTATAATTTCGTTTGTAAGGCAGCTTAGGTTTTATTTCACAGGTAAGTTTGTATTTATTTTAACTAGGTAGTTATTAAATAGTTAATAACTATTTACTAACTAGTCTACCTAGTTAAATTAAATACAAACTTACCTGTGAAATAAAAATAAAACCTAAGCTAGCTACAATATAACTATTAGTTATATTGTAGCTAGCATAGGTTTTATTTCACAGGTAAGTATGTATTTAGTTTTAAATAGGAATTTAGTTAATAATTATAAGTTTAATTTAGCTATATTTTAATTATGTTAAAGTTAGGTGGTGTTAGGGTTATGTTAGGGTTACGGTTACGGTTAGGGTTATGGTTAGATTTAGGGGTGTCAGGGTGCCAGGAATCAGACTGAGACGAGAAGTGCAAAAATAATCACACATTTATTAATAGCAAAAAATAATAAAAAGTCCACAAGTCAAATAACAAGCCAGGAGTCAAAACCAGAGCCGAGTCAGGAGCCAAAGCGAATAGTCAGATGAGCCGGAATCAGGAACAAGGAAAACAGCAGAGACAGGAACAAGCCAGGGATCAGGAACCAGGAAGCACTTCAGGCAGCCAGGTAAAACACAGGAGCTCTCACAAACAGGTCTGAGACAACGCAAGGGCAAAGCATACTGAACAGAGGCCCTTTAAATAATAAGTGATGACATCACAATTCTGAGACCGCATCCTGTCTCACATGGATGATGCACAACAGTCTGGCCATAAAAGGAAGTGCAGGCAATGAGCAGCATCCCCCACAATGCACCAAGACAGGAAGAGAGGTGAGTAAAATGGCTGCCAGCAGCACAGGGAAAAAACCCTGACAGTACCCTCCCCTCAACAACCCCTCCCCGGCGGGAGGACAAAAGGCTTATTGGGGAAACGGGCATGGAAGGCACGGAGGAGGGCAGGAGCATGAACATCAGAGGAGGGAACTCAAGAAAGCTCCTCCGGACCGTAACCCCTCCAGTGAACCAAATACTGTACACGGCCCCTGGACATACGAGAGTCAATAATGCTGCTGACCTCATACTCCTCATGGTTGTCAACAAGGATAGGAGGGGGACGAGGCAACACAGTGGTAAACCGATTACAAACCAATTGTTTCAAGAGGGAGACATGAAAAACATTGGAGATGCGCATAGCAGGAGGAAGGTCAAGAGCGTAAGCCACAGGATTAACCCGTCGGAGTATTCGAAAAGGACCAACATAACGGGGAGCCAATTTGTTGGAAGGCAGACGAAGGTTCAAGTTGCGGGAGGACAGCCAAACTCTCTCACTAACCTGGTAGGAAGGTGCGGGGAGATGCCTACGATCAGCCTGGAACTTTTGGCGCTGCATAGAACGATGAAGGCAATCCTTAATCTGCACCCACGTGGAACGGATGGTTGAAACCCATAATTCGCCATGAACGGGGATATCTTGGAGGAAGTATTAATAGCACTATTACGAGCAAACTCTGCCCAAGGTAACAGTTCAGACCAATTATTGTGGTGATCTGAGACATAGCAATGGATGAACTGTTTCAGAGCTTGATTAGACCGTTCCGCAGCCCCATTGGATTGAGGGTGATATACCGAGGAGAAGGAAAGCTGGATCCCCATTTGAGCACAAAAGGAATGCCAAAATCTGGAGACAAACTTGCTACCCCGGTCCGACACTATCTCCTTGGTTAACCCATGTAAACGGAAGACCTCCCGGGCAAAAATTGAAGCAAGCTCCTGAGCAGTAGGCAGCTTCATCAAGGGAATGCAATGTGACATTTTAGAAAAACGGTCAACCACCATAAGGATAACAGTATTGCCATTGGAAACAGGGAGCTCGACAATGAAGTCCATGGAAAGATGTGTCCAAGCATGCTAACCATTAGCAATAGGTTGAAGAAGACCCACAGGAAGACGTAGAGGAGTCTTATTCTGTGACAAACTGAGCAGGAGGCAACATACGCAGCAATATCAGAATGAAGACCTGGCCACCAGAATTGTCGAGTGACAGACCAAATCATTTGGTTCTTGCCTGGGTGACCTGCGGCTTTAGAATAGTGGTAAGTGTGCAAAAGTTTAGTTCGAAGATTCTCAGGAACAAAACAC